>NC_133623.1:8101461-8316461 GCF_048593235.1 Sminthopsis crassicaudata | reverse complement strand
TTCATCCATTTCTGGTCTTCTATTTTCCTCAGTTTGTGCTTTTCCAAAAAAAAAAAAAAAAAATGGCGGACTTCTCATCTTTTCTAATGAGATTTCACATTCTCTGGATGTTCTGTGATTGCACAAATAATTGCTTTTTGTTGCCGATTCAAAGTATTAAGATGCAAGGCCATGCTCTTTGGTACCCCGCCAGGAGCAGACAGAACAGCAGGAGACAGCTCATCCTGTTCCCACACGACCATGAGCTCCTCTGCTGAATCTCTCTAATTGGAAAGTGTTTTGTTCTCCAAGTGTAGCTCAGAGATGATGTTTATTTGCTGGGCTACCATCTACTTAAAATGCTTTTTTGAATTTTTAATGAATCACTGTTATGCTCGGGCAATTGTGGCCAACACACACACATATTGGCAGTTTGAGGATTGGTGGAATGGACAGCACGCTGGCCTAGAAGCCAGAAAGCCCGGAGTTTAAGTCTTGCCTCTAGGGGATGGTCAGGTCATTTCACCTCTGAATCCTCAAGGCAACTAAGATTCTAAGTTGCCAAAAGAGTGCCAACTGGTATTGGTGGAGGGAATGTCTGTAGATTGAGTTCCCTATAACACCAGTGACATCACAGCTACAGGCCTTAGTTCCTTTCCTTGTCTGCTCCAGTGCTATGGGTACCCAAAGAGCAAAGAACAATTGGGCTACTGTCAGAAACCATCAAGATATTTGACCCCTTCTGTTTCCTATCTCACCTGATAAGTTTTTAGTCAAGAAATATAAAGAGAGCCCACAGGAATTTGTTTTTTTTTCCTTATGATATATCTATATATTTGACGGTAATGGATCACTGAGGCTGTAGAATAAAGTTTTCTGTAAAGTAGAAAATCTGTTAGCAAACTATTTGAAGGAAAATCACTCTCTCTGGTCAAAAAGAAATGCATGAAGGGACTACTGACTCTATAGCACCACAGCACAGTCAAGTGGCCCAGTAGAGTGCCAGGCCTAGAGTCAGGAGGACCAGGGGCCAATCAATCCGTCCTGTTTTCCTTCTGTTGTAAAATAAGCTGGAGGAAGAGATAGCAGGTCACTTCATCTTTGCCAAGAAAACCCCAAATAGGGCCATTAAAACCCTGATATGACTGAAATGAGTTAAAAGCTCTACTATGATGACTACTACTACTCCGTTGAAAAGTCTATTTTCATTGGCTTCTACAGTTACCCATAATCCACTGGGGAAGCATTGACAGGTACTAGCTCTGCTTGTTTGTGAAGTATAGAAATGTCCCATAATCCCTTTTACTGGTGTATAATGGGGGCAAAATACCCAATGACCATGATAGTTTTGTTGAATTCTAAACTGTTAGAAATGGAAAGGACCTCAGAGATCATCTAGACTAAGGTATCATGTAACATATGGATACACTGAGGCTCATTGGACTGAACTTAAAGGAGTTGATTTGAAAGACCCTTCTGGTTCCAGCATTCTATTTATTCTTCTAATTGAATAGAAAATGGCACTGTGTAAGTTTGAAGGAAGCCCACTTTGTATCTTTATACCCAGCCTTCTAAAACAGGTCCGCGCAAGCTCACGGAGGATCTCCCCTGCCCAGCAGCTCAAAGCTGACATTCTCTGTTGTCCATTTGAACTCACTCCGCCAGTAACCCCAAAAGCCAGTAACCCTTAAAGCTACTGGGTGAGCTGCCCCTTAGAGGAGGAGATTGGGCTCATCTGGCCATAAATATGGCTATGGACTCAGGAAACATGGAAATGGACTCAGGAAACATGGAAATGGACTCCAGGCTTGATTTGCAAAGTCTTTATTTACGTTGTATACACATAGCATCACACTCAATCTTAGAACTGATTATCTCTACATCATCACAAAGCTATGTTAAGGTTCAATAACACTTAACGTCAAAAGAAATGCCTGATGGTTTGTCCAAGATGTCACACTGGAAATAGCAAGTTTGGCTGAACTTAATGAGTGTTTTCACAAGGCTATGGGCACTAGCTTATTCTACTGATGGAGCAGAATCTGAAATGGATTTCTTAGTTGCAATGAACAAGTGAACTCAGAGTGAACAAGCCCTCGACTGCTCCAAGAGCAAAAAACGATTGTGCTACCGTCAGAAACCATCAAGGTGTTTGACCCCTTCTGTTTCCTGTCTCACCTGACAAATTTTCTCATAAAGGAATATGAAGAGAGTTCACAGAGATTTTTTTTTTCTTATGATTTATGAATACACTTGACTGTGATGGATTACTGAAGCTGTAGCATAAGAAGTTTTCTGGAAAGCGGAAAGTCTATGTTAGCAAACTATTGGAAGGAAAATCACTATCTCTGGCAAAAAAGTGTACGAAGCAACTACTGACAACTCTGTATTATCGTAACATTTAAGGCAGTGTGACGGTTCTGCTCCCAGATTTGGTAACAGTGAAATTCCCTTTGATGATCTTCAGGCCAGAGAATCGCTCGTTGAGGGTCATTTTAGTCTGCAGAAGAGAAAGAAAAATGTCTTCCATTAGTCATTGTGATTTAGCAGTTGGAAACAGTCCCCCAGTGCCCACAGAACTTGGCCACTGAAGCATTTAAAAGGAAGCAGGGGATTCTGGGAACATTGGCAATCCACACACACACATCACGTTCTTCCATTCCCTCAAGAACTTACCATGGCTCCCCAGGTTCAAGTCTAAATTCTTTATCTTTGGCCCCAAAGTGCCTAAGCCTATATCCTACACTGCACCCCATCAAGGAGCCTCCCTTCCAGCTAAAGCGGTCCCTCAAACACCTCTGCTATCCTCTGCACTCGGGTTTCTTTTGTCCCCCACCAATCTACTGCTGTTTCTTCAAAGTTCAGTTCATACTTGAGGCCTTCCCCAACAGTCTCAGAGATCAGTGGTCTCTTTGCTTCTCAAACTCCATCAACTATCTGAACCACTCCTGAGACT
Source organism: Sminthopsis crassicaudata (assembly GCF_048593235.1). Taxonomy (NCBI): domain Eukaryota; kingdom Metazoa; phylum Chordata; class Mammalia; order Dasyuromorphia; family Dasyuridae; genus Sminthopsis; species Sminthopsis crassicaudata. The sequence goes on along the minus strand of NC_133623.1, from coordinate 8,313,526 downwards.
CGCTGGGATCTCCATGGCTGTTCCGGGCTGCCAGGATGCAGAGTGCAGAGCCTAGAGTCAAGAAGCCCCGAGTTCAAATTTCACCTCAGATGCTGACTTAGTGGTGTGACCCCAGACAAGTCACTTCTCCTCAATCTCCTCATTTGGAAAATAGGGATTATCTATCGTGAGGATCAAATGAGCTCATCCTTCCACCTTTCTTCACCTAGGTCCTGAAATTAAATTAAATGCATATAAAATGCATTTATTTCATATTCAATGCAAAGGCCACAAAGGCCGAACCCACAAACCCTTGTGTTAAACACTTCAGTTGAGAATCACACAATGCTTTGCACTTGAACGCCACATCTTGTTGGGAGCTCCTCAGAAAAGTGAAATACAAGGCAAAAGTTGAGTTCATTGGAGGTTCTGGTTAATTGAAGTTCTGCTCTAGAATTTGGTACAAGTAGACCTTGTATAATCCAAGTTCAGCCTGAAAGCAGGGTGGGATTTTTACTTGGCGCCTCATGCGATTTCTGTGGGTATTCATGTGTGTCATACCTGATTGGCAACGGCTCGGAAATTGTATCTCAGGGAGATCCCTCTGGGCTGGAACTTCTCATGTTTGGGAGCGCCCCATTTATCTTTCAGAAATGAAGTTTCGCCATCGGTACGCTTGAATCTGTGAATTAAAAATACACGTGGAAAGCTGTAGCTGAAACTCGGCATGCACTAAATCAGTGCTGCCTCCTCCGGCCCTAGCCTGAGGTACAGCTCTTCCCCTCTCAGGCCCAAACTTTCCTCTGGAAACCGAAGGGCTTGGATCAGCCTATCTTGAAGGTTCCTTTTGGTTCTAGGTATCTAAGAGGCTAATTCACCAATCTGGGCCCACTAAACATTACATTCCCCCTAAACTCCAGCAGCTGGGTCACTTCTGCAGTGGGGGGTGAATATCTGCACCAGGAAAGAAAGACGGGTTTTCCATAGGCCTTTTTCAGGTCCCCTTGTTTCCTCTACCAGATCAAAAGGGCTAGAGTTTATCATGGAGCTGTCTTCCCCTTCCTTCCACCCTTATCTAAAGGAAGCTGGAGGAATAAGGGGAGGGATGGGGAAGGGCCATTTTGAGCATCAACATTCACTAAAGTGGAGAAAATGGACTCGAATGAATCCCCCGAGGTGCCCCCGAATCTACAACTCCATGAAAATCCAAAAGAAGGAGGGGGGTAGAGGGTAAATGAAGGTGGCTACCTATTTAAAACACACACACACACACACACACACACACACACACACACACACACACACACAGAGTGGCTGAACCACAAAAGGTAATAAATGTTACTTACTGTCTACTGATGCTTATTTGAGGGTTGGCAACAGATACTGTCAGGATTGACCCAGGCCTGAGCTGGACTTGATACCTGCCAGAAAAATTGTACCTACAGACAGTTAGTGCAGACCCAGCCCCGCCCACCCCCACCAATGAGATGGACGAACCTCATCCCGGTATATAGTCACCTGTTCTTGTTCGGAGATTTCCCCTCGGCTGCCCGCATCTTGTGCGGTGGTGGAGGTGGTGGTATCTGAAGGAAAGGTTAGACTTTGGAGTCAGAAGGGGCCTCCAAAGCCATCTCGGCCAATCTGGAGCTGCCCAGAACTCCTACAACATCCCTGGCAGGTGGGGCTCCTGTGCCCTCCAGTGAAGGAGGGGGCCCAGTCCATCTGAGGTCAGCTAGCTCTCGAGATTAGAAAATTACTACAGAACTTGAACCTGAGACTCGGTGCCTCAGCACCCCTAGTCTTGCACCTAGGGCTAATTGAGACATGGTGTTCTGGACCTAAATGGGTCTCAGTTATTCTCTTCTCCATTTTACTGCCCATTAATCGAGTAACACAGGGCTGTGGTGGAGAAGGGACTGTCTGGAGGCAAATCCACACAGGATAAGAAAAGACATTTGCTGTTTTGAGATGCACACTGATATTGGTATCCCAGACTGAGAACTGGCAGGAACTATTGAGGTGGAAGCTAGTCGGGTCCTCTTATTTACAGATGAGATCTGTTTAAGATCACACAGCCAGGGTCAGCTAGGTGGCGCAGTGGGTAGAGCACCAGCCCTGAAGTCTGGAGGACCTAAGTTCAAATTTGACCTCAGATACTTACCACTTCCTAGCTGTGTGACCCTGAGCAAGTCACTTAACCCCAATTGCCTCAGGGGGAATTAGAAAAAAAAAAAAAGACCACACAGCTAGCAGGGAGCAGAACTCAGATTTTTTTTGGGGGGGGAGGGCGGGGTTCCTTTCCATATCAATGCTGGGAAACAGATCTTATGGAAGTAGTAACCAGCTCAAAAAGTAAATGATGAAATTGGCTACTTGAAGAAAGCCAGCCCACCAGAGCCAAAACAACCTGTAAAATATAACCCTGACCGTGACTTGTGAAATGAAAATGATGGAGACTCACCCCCCGGTTCTGGTTCACCCTGTTGTCTCTCTGCTTCTTCTGCTTCATTGTTCTGTGCGGTACATAAGACTCGATATTAATATTAAACACAGCCGTCTCGTAGGACATGAAATTATGACTTTGTGATGAGTTCTTTAGGATGGAAGCTTTCAGAGTTTGCCCAGGAGATTTAAAGTATGACCTCAAAAGCCAGAGGCCCCCGGGAGCAAATGTGGGGGTACAAAGGCGGCTCCCAGGATATCTTGGGGTTTAGCAACTAGGTCTCTTTCTTAAGGACCAGGCATTCAACCCAAACCGATCTAATTCTAACTGGCCACCAAGAAGTCCCAGGCCAAGCCCCATTTGGTCATCGTTTGGGTCCGGATCAACTCCGATTGAAAGCAAGTAGCAATTATTTGTGCTTCAGCCAGATTCATTCCCTTCCCTCTCATGGATTCATTTGCTTAATTATTTATTTAGATTTTTGTTTGGGGACTAGGTGAGAGAGAAGATCCTTTGTCTCAATGGCACCCTAGCCTTACTCGATGAATGGGTGCAGCCTCAGGCAAACTGAGATCTGTTAGGGCCAAAGTCTCCCATTTCATCGGGGCAGTCTTCAGTCATCTCGATCTAGACATTGGATCCAGATGCTCCAGAAGGGAAAGTGAGGCAGGTGCCCTCGCACAGCCCGCCCTCCCTCCCTGAAATCCCATATACTTACATGTCATGGCATCGCTTCCCCGATGACCCGGGCCTCTCGAAGGACAAACAACAACAACCTCAGTGGAGGCATGAAGACTTAGTGTTTATCATGAAGTCTAAGGAAACCTAACTTGGAACGTTTTTGTTCAAAGAAATCAAGTTTTCCCAACAAGCAGACTGAACCCAGCACTCAACACCAATGGCAGCATGCAGACTCAACTACGAATGAATGAACGAGAAGGGATGAAGCTGCTGAGCGGCCAGAAACGAAACTCCTACCTGGTGGCCAAGGACTCCCCAAAGACGACGGAGCTGGATCCCTCCGATGAACTGAGAAAACAAAAAGGGGGCGGGAAGGGCAGTGAAGGATCCGGGTGGCGGTGCCGCGGAGCTGACCGTTTTGACAATCATCCAGAGGTCCCCTGTTTGCAAAGGGACCCAGTGGATCAGAGATGTCCCAGGCCCCGTGGCCTGTCTGAGCTGGAGTTTCTCCAAGGGACTCATTCCCAGGCTTGGATCATATATCAATTCAGATACTCTGGAAGGATGATGGTGATACTTGCTAGGGTTTTCTAGGTTTGTGTTTGGGAAGCTAGTATTCTAGAGGGAACGTGGTGGAGGAAAGGAGAGGGGAGAGAGAGACCTAGATAAGAGCTACCATCAGTGGTCAATGTTTTTCTGACTCTCTTGGAAAGTCCACATTGGCTCAGTGATAGTAGTGGGGGCTGGTGCCTCTCACTGGGCAGTGACTCAGTACCCTGCTTTGTCCTTCATTGCTGGTGGGAATTGGGCCTGAAGTAGCTAGTATTTTGTTTGGGGACCCTGACCCAGGAAGGTGGTGGGATTTTACACTTGATGTATTATTTGTGAGCATTTGGGGACTTCCAAGGGAAACACCCTCAAAGCTCCATACCCAAACTCATCAGATTGAGGAGAGTCAGCTGCCAAGTCCCTGCACACATAAGACCTTCCTTTCCCTTGAGGTCCCCAAAAGTTCTCCAGAAATGTTTAGTCATTAACCCTCCCTCAAAGTCTTCCCCAAATCCTCGTTCCGGGCACCAAGGTGAGCCTGGGCTCTCCAAGGCTGCAGCCACACCCACTGGGTCTGGTTGTTGGGCTTGGTCAAGGTGGAAAGGGCTGACAGTGAGGAGGCCGTATGCCTAAAGCTCAACACCCAGGCAAGCCAAGCTCAGAGAAACCTGGTACCAGCTTGGCCATAGAGGGATGACCTTTTACTTACCTGCACTTCCTTTATTTGTTTGTTTGTTTGTTTGTTTTTGCTGAGACAGTTGGGGTTAAGTGACTTGCCCAGGATCACACAGCTAGGACTGTGTGAACTCAGGTCTTCCTGACTAAAGGGCTGGTGCTCTATCCACTGCGCCACCCAGCTGCCCCATCCACTGCGCCACCCAGCTGCCCCATCCACAATTCTTAAAGTGCATTTAAACACCTGATTCTGAAAAGGAGTGTGTAGACTTCTGCAGATGTGCAGCACGGCATCCATGACACCAAAAAGAAGCCCTGAGATATTAAGTTAAAGAAAACCCATGATATCCATCAGGAGGAGTACCCACACTGAAAATGGATAGATCCTTAAATGTTGAAGCAATTTTTTAATCAAACAAATATTGAAGCAATTTTTTAATCAAACAAATGGTATTCAGCTATACCATCGTGGAATTGTACAATGTTCCAGCCAGATGGGGGCAGGAGGGTCATCTTCAACCCTCTGACTTCATAAATGAGGAAACTGAGCTGGATCTTTTGATCAAATCCACACGGCCAAAATTTGAACCCAGCTCTCTTGACTCCCAGAACAGATCAAAAGGACAAAAAAGAATGGGGAGGAGGGAAAGGCAAATCAGACCATTTCACATTCATAGGCAATAGACATCAGTTAGGAAATTCAGACCAAAATTTCAATTTTATCAAATTGTTTGGTCTTTCTAAATGTTTTTTTTTTCCTTTGAAGGAAGTAGGAGGAGCTAAATTATCTGGACCATTTTTTCAGTTCTTAGAGGCAGGCCTTTGGGCTAAGGCAGGAGCATGTCCAGGAAACCAGGCAACAGCCCAAGGGGCTGCGAAGGGGGAGGAGAGTGGGACAGTGCCCAAATGGCAAAGCAAGGAAGGCAGCTCCAAACATTAGCTCCAAAGCCAGCAATTGGTCCAGGGGGATCATAAGAGAGGGTTTAATAATGAAACCATAGCCAAGGCCTGCAGTGGGCTGGGGCACACCCTTCTACTTTTCTTTTCTTTCTTTTTTTTTTTTTTTTTTTTTTTTAATTTTTATTTTATTTTATAATTATAACATTTTTTTGACAACCCTTCTACTTTTCAAGGCCCAACTAGAATGATCAATATTTAAGTACCTACTATGTCTGAAGCCTGCTGCCATCTTGCTGGAAAGGATCAAAAATCAACTTCAGACTCTTCCTGCCTTTGAGGAGCTTATATTTTAGTCAATAAAAGAAGAGACCTATACAAATAACTACCATAGAAAATAAAATAGGAATCTATACATAGAGGGAAGACGCTCAAAAATGTTATGAGGGATCCCAAGGCAAAAAGACTATTTTCAAATTGGACACAATTTGCTCAGCTGTTAAGAGGAATAAAAAAATCTGGCCCTCTCCTCTTTCTAGCTGACAGAGACAGACAAAAGACAGAGAGACAGTTTATAGAAGCAACTGGAATTTTTTGCAAAAGCATAGCTACATCTAAGAAGTGGCTTACATTCTATAATAGCCTTAATCCCTTAATATAGCTGCTATATTCATGATAGAAAAGAGGGGAAAATGTGGCTGTTGTGAATAAATTGCTCTAGTGTCTCCCCGTCTCCCTCCCCAGCATCTTCAGCTACTCTAGTATAGAGTATAATATAGAATAATATAGAAAAGATTTCTTTTGAATGGAGTCTATGATTTTTTTTCATAGTGGAAACTTCCATTTGCAAATACGGCTCCATCAGACCTGAGGATCTTCAGAGGCTTCTAGAGCTGTCAGCTGAAGCCTGGGGAGAAGCAGTGGTTGCTAATGGTTACGAGACAATTAGCTTCTACCTTCAAAATGCTGCTTGACTCACTGAGATGTACCATGACGCGGCCCTGCTTGAGACAAGATCTGAGAACCCAAGGGTTCCAGATGCTACGCTGGTTCCTCTCTCTCTCTCTCAACATTATGCTGTTTCTGGTCTTCTCAGTGACCAAAAGAAGCATCTTGTGGTCATGGAGCTGCCAAAATCCAGCTGTCACTAAGGTAATATGGAGAAGGCTTTTGCAATCTTACCCAATTCTATCCTTACCTTCTTGTATCATTTACCACTGATTTTCTTATTGGTCCAAACATCAGCTGTCTTCCAAATCTCTCAGGCCGGTTGTTGTAGTTCCTGAACTGCCTAATGGTTGTCTCGATGTTGTCATTGTCCTGGAAGGAAACGCCATTTGACAAAACAATTTAAATAACCCCCTCCCCATGATTTTACATGGCCATTTGGCTCCCCAAGGCCCTGGTGCCTCTGTGCTAGTGATGATACAGAAGGGACAAATCCACCGAATTCAATTTTTTTTTTTAGAACAAAGATGAAAAAAAAAATGTATCCGGTGCTTGAGCACTATGCAGATCAAATTTTAGCAAAATGAAAAATAGAGAGGGAGGAGAAACTGACTCCTATGTGAATGAGTGGGAATGCCACTCGGGAGGGTTGTTTTCAGGTCCTGAGAGGTTTCTCAAGGAGGAGAAAATCAGGAGGGAACTTGGCCAGCCCAAAACAATATGGCTGTAGTAGTACTAGTAGTAGTAATAATAATAGCATTTAGATGTCACTTTAAGGTTTGCGGATGTCCATGTTCCCAAGCTCCTCTGCCGAGTCCCAAAGCCCCCCACGTCATTGATCAAATCTGTTCTGATTTTCAGGGGGAAAACATCTTGACAAAACATCAAGGTAATCTGTTACACTGAAAAAAAAATTACTGTTAACGTTAAGCACTCCTTCAGGTTTGTTTGTTGTTGTTGCCTTTTTTTTTTTTTTTTTTTTTTTTTTTTTTTTTTTTTTTTTTTTTTTTTTGGTGCAACAATGATGCTCAATCTTCCTGCCATTGCTGCAATTCAACGTATTTGCTTGGAGTCCTATTTTTTTTTTTTTAAAGCTCAGAAATGTGCATTATCAGAGAACCACTAACTGGAAAAAAAAAATATATTTTTTTAATCTATCAGCAGGCAGCCAAAGGGCCGCCAGGTAGGAAAGAAATGAATGAATGAATTTGGTCGGGCACCCTCCCAGGAGAGGGCGGGCCCGGGAGCGGCCCTGGGGGGCAGCTGCAGAGAGATTAATCTCACCCCACCGGGAGGAAACGGTTTTGTTCCAAAGTGGCAAAGGCTTGGGGGGGGAGGGGGGAGGGCCCAAGGGGACCCCTGGACTAGCAGCCTCCAAATGAGGGCCGAGCCCCTCGGGGGAGAGCAAAATGACATCATACAGGTAGATGGCTTTGCAAATGTCGCTGCGTCGTGCGAATATTAGGCATCTTCATCGCCGCGGTCATCACGGTGATGAGCAGCATCCTCTGGGATGTTGGCGGTCGGGGCAGGCCCGGTTCTGGGCTGCCACGCACTTTGAAATTGGCAAGGCGCTGCCTCCCTGTGTATTCTTCCCGGGGGGAGGGGCAGGTGGGCTCCCACTATGGCGTTAGGGGGGGGGGGGTTTCCAAGGGCCGCCCAGCCGTCTATCCCTCTGAAATCGCTGACACCTGTTGCCCCAGGGCAGCAGGGCCAAACGTGCAATCGAATTCTCCGTCGCCCCGAGGCGTCTGCCCAAATGGTTTTTAACGGCGCCACAAGACCTGAGCCAATATGGCAATACGCAACCCAAAATGGCTCTGGATGGCCCCGTCAAAAGAGCAGCATCTCGCCAGGCTCCCCGTCCCTATTTTAGAGGAGCCCGGGCATCGAAGGGAAAATTTCCCCACGCCAAAAAAAAGGGGGGGAGGGGGTTCTAATTAAAATCAGTCGGGGCCGGCCGTGCCCCGGCCGGGGTGGGGGAGGGGGGCCATCTAGGAATAAATCGTGCCCGTCCGCGAGGCGATCCGAGTCGCCAAATATCGATCGGGGCTTTACCTCGGCGGCCGCATTGTTCGCGTCGTACGGGATCCGGCGGGTGAAGGAAGGGTAGGATGCCCTCGGCTTGAACGTATTCTGAATGGTCCTCCTGTAATTGTTCTGGCGGCCGAACCACTTCCTCAGGCGCGGGGGTCCTAGGAACATAATGCCCGACTGTATGGATCAGGCGCTAAGGCAGAGCGGCTCCCAGCAGGGTCTGCTAACGCTCCCGAGCTCCGGAAGTCATACACTGGGCTTGGCAAGAGGGCTAATCTGCCTTCCCAGCGAATCCTTCCCAGCAGCCCTCTGCTCGCGCTCACACTGCTGCTGGGCAGGAGAGCTGCCCACTAATGTCCTGCTGAAAGCGACTGCAATGGAGGGCTCCTAGCCTTTCTGCCAATGGAAGGCAGGCTGACATACTGTGCCCAGGGAGGACGGCTGCCTTCCTGACATGCTGGACCAGAAATAGGACGCCAGGCACCTGCTTAAAATAGATGCCGTCTCCTAGAGACGGCCAATTTGGAGGGGAGCGACGCGGGGCTGGGGCGAGGGCAATACAAAGCGCCAGGGGACGCGCGCGCCCGCGCCGGCCACTCGGGGCCCTCCCCTGCACTCAGTTACACACACAATTGGAGGGCTGCAGATCGATGGGCGGGGGAGGGGGCGCGGTGGGACTGGGGCGGGGAAGGGGCAGGGAGGGGAAAGGGGCACGGGCTGGGAGGGGAAAGGAGCAGGGAGGGGGGAAGAGAGGGAGAGGGACAGGGACAGGGAGGGAGGGGATGGGAGGGAGGGGGGAGGGAAAGTGGGATGGGGAAGGGGAAGGGAGGGGGGAGGGAGACAGGCTGGGAGGAAGGAGGGGGGGAAGGGAACATGGGATAGGTAAGGGGCACTGGCTGGGAGGGGAAGAGGAGGTAAGGAGAAGGGACATGGGGGGGGAAGGCAAAACAGGGATGAGGAAGGGACACAGGGCAGGAGGGGGAAGGAGCAGGGAGGGGAAAGAGAAGGTGCCATGGGGAAGAGGAGGGAGGAGGAATAGACATAGGGTGGGATGGGGAAGAGGAGGGAGGAGAAAGGGAAAGATGGTGGAAGAGGGGAAAGAAAAGGGGGGAAGGGAAAGATGGTGGAAAAAGAGAATAAGGAGGGAGGGGGAAGGGAGATAGGACGGTTTGGGAAAGAAGCAGAGAGGGGGCAGGGAAAGATGGTGGAGGAGGGGAAGGAAGAAGGAGGGGGAAGGAAGACAGGCTGGGATGAGGAAGAAACAGGGAGAGGGCTGGGAAAGATGCTGGAAGAGGGGAAGGAAGAGGGAGGGGGAAGGGAAAGATGGTGGAAAAACAGAAGGAGCAGGGAGGGAGAAGGGAGACAAGCTGGGATGAGGAAGAAACAGGGAGGGGCCAGGGAAAGATGGTGGAAAAACAGAAGGAGCTGGGAAGGGGAAGGGAAATAGGCTGGGATGAGGAAGGAGAAGGGAGGGGGCAGGAAAGAAGGTGGGAAAAGGGAATGAGGAGGGAGGGGGAAGGGAAACAGGCTGGGATGAAGAAGAGGAAGGGAGGGGGCAGGGAAAAGATGGTGGGAAAAGGGAATGAGGAGGGAGGGGGAAGGGAAAGATGGTGGAAAAACAGGAGCAGGGAGGGAGAAGGAAGAAAACCTGGGATGAGGAAGAAACAGGGAGGGGGCAGGGAAAGATGGTGGAAGAGGGGAAGGAAGAGGGAGGGGGAAGGAAAACAGACTGGGATGAGGAAGAAACAGGGAGGGGGTGGGGAAAGATGGTGGAAAAACAGAAGGAGTGGGGAAGGGGAAAGGAAACAGGCTGGGATGAGGAAGAGGAAGGGAGAGGGCAGGGAAAAGATGGTGGGAAAAGGGAATGAGGAGGGAGGGGGAAGGGAAAGATGGTGGAAAAACAGGAGCAGGGAGGGAGAAGGGAGACAAGCTGGGATGAGGAAGAAACAGGGAGGGGGCAGGGAAAGATGGTGAAAAAACAAGGAGCGGGGAAGGAGAAGGGAAACAGGCTGGGATGAGGAAGAAACAGGGAGAGGGCTGGGAAAGGTGCTGGAAGAGGGGAAGGAGGAGGGAGGGGAAAGGGAAAGATAGTAGAAGAGGGGAAGGAGGAGGGAGAGGGAAGGGAAAGCTGGTGGAAGAGGGGAAGGAAAAGGGAGGGGAAGGGAAAGAGAGAGGAGGAAGGGAAATCTGGGATCTTCTAGCGCAGGGACCCCCACCTCCCAATGCAGATTGACCCCTTTTCTGCAACTTTTCATCTGAGACTACATTTTCCCCTTTGGAATTTGAATTCAGGGCTTCCTGCAGATCACCAAAGGGAACAAAACCACTTTGGGAAGAGTTACATGACTATTTCAGGCCAAAGAAACATGTTTGAGCTGAATCAGCAGAATAATTTTCCCCATCATACATTTGTCTTCAAGTGAGCAAGAAAAGCTGTTTAGGATTTCCAGTGGGTTCTGAAATCACCTTTGCTCAACTTTGGGCTTTTGTCCCATGTCTTCTGCCCCTCTTTAAGCAGATTCCTTTTGGGTGACTTGGAAAATGTGAGGGAAGCAGCTGCTGAGAGATTCTAACATTGACTCTCAGAGAGATTCTAACTTTGACCCTCAGGGAGGCGATTCTCTGGCCCAAAGCCTCAGGTACTTTCTGACCTGTCCAGAGTGCTGAGTGGTTTCTGAAACCAGTGCTCCCCCATAGGGCTACTCAGGTAGTGCCCATGAAAGGTTCATGGCCAGCTGCTCAGTGGGGCTGGGCCTGGGCCTAAGCAGCAACTCCCTACAAAGAACACAAGCATTTTTCAAAGCTTCTTTCGGGTTTGCCCCACAACAGGCAGTCGGCCTGTTCAGCAATACTGTGGGAGGAAAGGATGCCTGCTCCATTAAGTTGGACTGGCCAAAGGGGCCCAAACAGGCCCCAAACCATGGTTCAGATCAGGGCCAACAACCCCTGTGATCGGGATGACAAGCCCAGCAGACATGGCTGCGTTTTGTATTTCCCCCAAGAGGGGTGACTAGATCAACAATCATCCTGGAGACTAATAAACTAAGCCCTCGGACCCTTGGTCCGAGCTTGGAGGGAAGGGGAAGGCCACCTGAAGTCAGATTGCTTTCACAGCTCACTAAGTTGAGCTAGTGAGTATCATAAAATAACAATTGTGAGGCTAACCATCGAAATCTCCATTCTCCTGCTTGGGTTTTTCCTTTCTGGTGTACAAAACGATTCTCCGATTGCTCTGTTCTTGGTTCTCATTCTCCTTCTTCTGTTGGGCTTCTATATCATCTAGAAAGGGAAACATCAACATGGGTAAGAGCTAGGCCAGTCCCCACTGATCCTGCTTCCAGAATGAGGGTGGGGGACACTTTGAAAGTCCCAAAGAACCACAAATGTTATTCTACTGGTTAAAAAAAATCATTAAAGGAAGGCTGTTGGACCAATTGATGGCACTTGGCTTAAACAGGCTTGTACCTCAAGAGAAGCAGTATGGACATAAAGGTTATTGAAGCTGTGATGGGGGGGGGGAGAAGAGAAGTAGTCCAGAGCCCTGAGTTCCTCTAAAGCACACAGTCAGATGTTCACCAGCTGACTCCACTTTATGTCAGTGGGCAGCAGTGCAGGAGTCCCCACAGGGCCTGGTCTTGGGGCATCCTGCTGTCTTCCATCTCCCCAACCCCATTTACCCTCACTTTCCATCCCTATTGCAGGCCTACGGTTCCACCAATAAAAATTAATTACCTTGGGTGTTGACGAGTTTCTCTTCAAGAGGCCCTTTTTGAGACAAATACCCCAAGTGGAGGTAAAGACTCTTATCCTGGATTTCACCAGGTAACGCCACACTGGACCATCCAGTGAAGAGAACAAGAGACCACGAGCTAGGCCCCTGAGGAGAGGCAGAGGCTGCTGAGGGTTCTGGGAAGAAGCGTGGAAAGCAAGGCCGTCGTGTGCTGTGGAACAATTTTGCTTGGACCCCCAGGTATCTGGCTTTCCCCTCACCCTGAAAGATTTGAGATATTGGATGAGGAGTAAGAGGACTTGCCACTTGATACCAGCTCTTACCAACTGTGTCCCCTTGAGTAGTAAACCTCAGAGGCCTGGTCTATAAGACGAAGAGTTTGGACCAGAACCTCAGATGTCCTTACGATCTCATGATGTTGCCAAACATTGGTGAATCTGCCTTCACTGAGCACATCCTGAGTATCTCTTGTGAGACCCCTGCTCTATCGGACCCTTGGCAATCAAAACCATGGTTTGGAGCCTCTTAGAAAGTCCTGTTCTTTCCATTGTTACCCACACTTCCTGGCCCTTTCCCTTTTGCCCAGATACTGGATTCCACCCTCTCTGGCCCATTTCAACTCTTGAATCTCCACTCTATTGGGGGGAGTGTCCCTTATGAGATATCCTTTTGGACACCATGAAAAAAACTCTCCCCTTCCTTCCAGAAAAGTCTCTCTGAGGATTCTGGGAACTGAATGTGGATCATAATATGACATTCTCACTTTTTGTTGTTATTCGCTTGCTTTTGGTTTTCTTTCTCATTTTCTTTCCTTTTTGATCTGATTTTTCTTGTGCAGCAAGAGATTTGTATAAATATATTTATACATATTGGATTTAACATATATTTAACCTGTCTAACATATATTGGACTGCTTGCCATCTAGGGGAGGAGGTGAGGGGAAGAAGGGGAAAATATGAAACTTGAGGTCACGCAAGGGGCAATATTGAAAAATTATCTGCGTGCTTATGTTTTGGAAATAAAAAGCTTTAAAAAGAAAAAAAAAGTCTCTGCCCCCCCCCTAGATGCTAGGGACTGGGAAGGACTTGCCGTGCCCCTAAGGCCAGGGAGGCTCCTATTTCCACATGCAGAATCCAAGAAGGTGCGGGGGTGCTCAGACTCTCGTACTACCCTTAGGTGCACCTCTCTGGGCTGCCCTATAAAATGAACAAGTTGTACTAAATGAACTCTAGCTCTAAGTCTATTAACCCACCACCCAGTGAACCCAATTACACCCTCCTTAATTATTTTCCTTTTTCATCTGAAAAAGCAGTGCGGGCCTGGCAGTGCCCTGGATGGATGCCTCAGGCTGGCCCATCGGCTGATCAGATCATCTTATCTATCTGGACCTCAGTTTACCCACCTGTAAGAGAGGCTGATATCGCCCCATGGAGTGATTGCAAGGAGAGTGCTGAGATAGGTGAGTGATCAGTACATTTCTGGCCCCTTCCGCTACCCCTAGGCCAAAAGCTGGCAGAAAGGAGAAACAGTGGCAGGGGTGCCCATCAGAAAAGGGAGACTGTCTCCAGCTGGTGCAGACCCACTTTCATACAAAGACCAACTGTCCTGCTCCCCATCAAACAGATGCAAATGCCTTTCCTATGAGTCGGACATTTTGGCAATTCCCCGCAGTTGGTCTAGGGCAGGGAGGGCACCAGTGCCAGCTGGCCTGTCTCCTACTCCCAATGAGGCAAGCAACAAACAACCAACCGGGCTTGAGCCTTCTTTTGGCTTTCTGCTCGATACCCTGGGTCAGAAAGGGCAGGAGCCCCAATAACAACAATACAAACAGTGCAAACCATTGGATGCCTGCAGGAGAGGCCCACTGCCGCCTCTGATGGGAAGGAAGGTGACCGTGTGACACGGGGGCTGGGATTCCAGGCCTACTGTTGACACACAGGAAGTGTGACTCTGGGCCAGTCCCTTAATGTTCCTGGATATCAGTTTCCCCGGCCAGCATTCAAAATTCCTCCTAGCTCTAGAACCATGAGCCTCTTCTCCACAAACAACCATTGGCCTCGGTCATACGATCGAAAGTAAAATAAGCAAGCGGGAGGATGGACAGTGGCCGGCTCCTCTGCCGGCCATCTTTGCTTTCTGGTTCAGTTCTCAGGTGACTCTTTCCTCAGCCCTGTAAGTGTCTTTCGAACTGAGTTTTCAGGACAGAACCCCGGGCATCGAAACAGCTTTAACTGGCTGGGAGAAGTTCCATTTTCTCTCTGGTAGCTTCCTGTTTTTAGCATGTTTGTGGTGCAGTTGGATTCTGGGACAGCTGAGAGGTTAGTGCTGGGCACAGAGGGAGAAGTACTCAAATAGAAGGCAGGAAAACCAGCAGTCCAAGTGATGGCAACAAGTTGGCTTCTCAGCTTGGGATGCAAGGAAACCCAAGTGCTGTTGGAAATCAGGATGAGAGTGGCAGCAGAGCCTCTCAGGCCTGGAATGGGGCTCCCCACCTAAGCAGTCACTACACCTAAATTTGCAATCTGGGTGAAAGCAGCAGCAGGCCTGAAGGGAGGGCTCTCCTAAGCCAGCGGTTGCTTTAGCTAGCCTCCATCTTAGTGTGGATGACATTAGATTGTTGCAGCACCTTGGCTGGTTTGGCCAAAATGTTCTTATGTGCTTTAAAAACATTTTGGGCAGGGGGGTTGGAAGGGACATATTAGGAAATAAATCAATGTATTTGAGGGGAAAAAAAGAAGAGGGACTGGTTATTTGGGAGAGGGAGGATTATCTGGTGAAAAGCCTACATGCTTCATGGCTAATGTTACTAGATCTGGAAAAAAAGTCGCTCCAGAAAGGCAGGGCCAAGAAAACTTGTGAAATATGGTCCCATAAGTCTAGCTTCCAAAGGCTCTGATCTCAATAGTTCTGTACCCTTATTTCATTATATGCCTAAGGAATCATTTTGTTATTTAGACATTTGTAACTGCATATGCTAGCCCTCTTCCTTATTTTGGAGAACACAAAGGAACCATTAGCACTTCACAATGAACACACACTCACATGTATACACTTATATGTGACTATATGAAGGCCTGTGGTTGGACGTGGGAGGTTTATGCCCTCTCTCGCATGGAAACAGTTCATATTTTAAATGTAAAATCCCTAGCGCAAAAAAAAAAAAAAATCAACCAGTTTTCATGTAATTTGCTTGAGTAGTGCTTCTTCTACACTCATCACTAGCTGTTCAGCTGGCCCAGAATTCAATTGTGCAACAAACACGATCAAAATGGAAAGCCACCAGCGAGAAAATAGAATTTTCCCATCCAGTTAAAAGTGTTTCCTATATATCTCTTTGAGGCCTTTGAGTCATCATTTGAGAGAATACCGGATGTCCATTCTCTAGACCCAGCTGAAGTGTTTCGTGTATAATTGTATGTGTGTGTGTGTGTGTGTGTGTGTGTGTGTGTGTGTGTGTACATATATATATATAATATATGTATATATATTATATATATATATGTATATATATATGTGTGTATATGTATATATATATACACACACACACACATATATATACACACACGTTTGCAGGTTATGCACACATATGTACATACTGTCTCCTCCCCAAAGAATAGAAGCTCCTTTAGAAGGGAATCATCTGTATTGTCAGCCCTGGCCCAAAGGAGGTGGTTAATAAATGCTGTCTGACCAATTCCAATGGACTTGAGATGGAGAGAGCCCTCTCCATCCAGAACATCCAACACAGTATCTGCAACTTTTTTTGTTGTTCTTTGCTTGCTTTTTTTTTGTTGTTTTCTCATTTTTTTTTCCTTTTTGATCTGATTTTCCTCACGCAGCATGATAAATGTAGAATTAGGTATAGAACTACACATGTTTAACCTATATTGGATTACTTGTCCTCTAGGGGAGGGAATAGAAGGAAAGGAGGGAAAAAAATTTAGAACACAAGGTTTGGCAAGAGTAAATGTTGAAAATTGTGCATGTTTTGAAAATAAAAAGCTATTATTTAAAAAAAATAAGTGCTGACTGAACTGATTTACTCAAAGATGCTTTACCAGGCATCCGTGCCTTTAAAAAAATCATTGGATTGTTGTATTTCAGCATAACTGATTTCTTTTGTGATCAATTTTATATATATTTAGTTAATATATTTAAAAACCTCATTCTGAGCAGGGCTCCTCAGCCTTCAGCAGACTGACTATTCAAGGGATTCCTTATTTCCAAGAAATAAAAAGCCCCATTTTAAAAGAATTCAAAATACCAACATCTGTCCTTTTGGGGGGGGCTGATTCTCTTTCCTTCCCACCTTTCTGTATGAAAATCATTAGTCCAATGACGCTGCCTCAGTAGCACCATGTATCAGCAATCTCCTTAACATAACCAATCCTCCATCAGTCTCAAGGCCGATTCCAATCCATCCCTGCTTCCTGACCCCGTGCCATTTTTTGCCTCTATATCATACATTCTCCCCAAAGGAACCACCCAATGAGCTTCAGGCCTCCCTTAAGATTTTTTGGGTGGGCTTTTTTATTTGTATTTCACAGGTTGCCGTTAAGGTGCTTTGCTCTTGCCACATGACCAGCCCACTCTCTTTTCCATCTATACCAATAAACCTTCCAGAGATAGGACTTAGATTTTCATAAGAGGCAGTGTGCCATCAAGAATAGACTACTGAGCCTGGAATCAGGAAGATCCAGAACTTAGCACAACACATAGCAGACATTTAATGGATGTTTGTTGGCTGACTTACTGAGATCATAGATTTAAAAAAATTTTTTTAGTAATAGCTTTTCATTTTCAAAATTCATGCAAAGAGAGTTGTCAACATTCACCCTTGTAAAATCTTGTTCCAACTTTTTCTACCTCCCTTTTCCCCCTCCCCAAGACAGCAAGCGATCCAATATGTTAAACACCTATTACAATTCTTCTAAACAGACTTCCACATTTATCATGCTGCACAAGAAAAACGAGATCAAAAAGGAAAAAAAATGAAAAAGATAAAAAACAACAATAAAAAAGTGAAATTGCTATGCTGTGATCCACACTCAGTTCCCATAGGTCTCTCTCTAGGTGTAGATGGCTCTCTCCATCACAAGACCCTTGGAACTGGCCTGAATCACCTCACTGCTGATGAGAGCCACATTCGTCAGAATTGAAGATCATCGATTTAGAACTGGAAAGATCACATAGAGATGGGACACGAATCTGGATCCTGAGACTCCAAAGTAAATCCTGCATTGATATTTTGTCTCTGAAATTTTTTAGATGTGATCCTGAGCAAGTGATTTCGCTTTTATGTATTTCAGGTAACTCCATAAGACCCAGCTTCTAGATTACAGATAGATTGTACACTGTTTTAGTTGGGAGATATTTCTACATTGAAGAAATCAGATCTTTATCCTATTCACACTTATAATTTATAGTAATTAATTCTATAGTTTTACAGTCATTGTATTATATAATGGACAGCTAGATGGCACAGTGGATAGAGTGCAGTCCTAGAGTCAGGAAGATTTATCTTCCTGAGTTCAACTTCTACCTCAGACACTTCCTAGTTGTGTGACCCTGAGCAAGTCACTTAACCCTGTGTGCCTCAGTTTCCTCATCTATAAAATAAATGGGAGAAAGAATTGACAAATCACTCCCATTATTTTTGCCAAGCAAACCCCAGAGTCACAAAATCAGACATGTCTGAAAAACAGCACAGCAAAAATATTGTGCTATATATATATATATATATATATATATATATATGACATATACATATATATATATATAAATGTCTATTGCTCTGAAGTGTCACATAAACTACAAGACAGTAATTAAGTTTTGATTGACTTTCTTTTTGTAAGATAAAGAAATTGTTGTTCTTGCAACTCATATTAGTAATACTGTCTGCTGAGAGCCTCCTCCTTAGACCAGACAACCAGGATTGTCAGATCAGTAAAAGTAATGAGTTCATGGGATATGACCAGATTTTTTTTTCTTTTCTTTTTTCTTTTTATTTATTTATTTATCTATCTATCTATTTATTTATTTATTTATTTATTTATTTATTTATTTATTTATTTATTTATTTATTTATTTATTTATTTATTTTGGCTAAGGCAATTGGGGTTAAGTGACTTGCCTGGGATCACAGGAAGTGTTAAGTGTCTTAGGTCACATTTGAACTCAGGTCCTCCTGGCTTCAGGGCTGGTGCTCTATCCACTGCGCCACCCAGCTGCCTCAGATATGACCAGATTTTTAAACAAGTCTGCCATTCCCTCCATGATTTACCCATACAAGCCCCATCCCCAACAACAAAGAAAAACAGGGTATCAAGCATTTCACCTGTCCCCAAACACTGTTAATCTCGTATCTTTGTTCCTTGATACCTAAATACTGTCTCAGCAAGACAGGTCTGGTCTCAGACTCAGCTGTTCTAGAGTCCAGACACCAGCACTTGAGTTAAAGTGTCAATTGTGCCTGGAGTTAAGTGGGTGAGGACATTTTTCACCTTGGAAGTGCTTTGGATTCAAAGGGGAAGGGTGGAAAGTGACTATCTTCTTTGGAATCCCTGGGGTTTCCCTACTCTAGAATCCTCCAAAATCCACACTGGGTCCTTTTTTGGCTAGTGTGACATATTTATTATAAAGCGATGAGTGTTCAGATTGAAGAACTGGCAGAAGGAGAAGAAAAACTCTCACTCCCCACCTCAGATAACAGGAAACACAGAACTGTGTCATGGGGTCAGTCACTTAGTCACCAAGCATGTGTAAAGTGCCTGTGTACCACCCACTGCGGGCTAGGGTCTGGGCTAGAACACAGAGGCAAGACCAAGACATTCCCCGCTATTAAGGAGCTGAGCGTCTAAGAGATTCCCCGAGTGACCTCGGACCTGATGAATTTAGCAGTCAAATTACAAAGCGGGCAGATTGAGGGATGATTTCTCATTGGCACTGGAGTTGAATGTGGCTGGGTTTAGGAGTTCAGAAGGGCTCCTATGGGCAGGCAGCACAAACCTTTGGTTTCTCCCTTGTTTTTTTGCTGCTTCTTTCAGAGCTCTTTTTTTGCTTTCACTTACCAAACTTGTTGACTGAGTGGACCCCTGTGCAAAATTTTGTTATTTCAAAATCATATGAAATAAATAAATACATACATACATACATACATACATATAGATATGTATGTATGTATTTATTTATTTCATATATATACATACACACACAAGCATATGTATATACATATACGAATGGTGTAAGTATATGTATATATGTCTGCATATACATACATATACATACATAACTGTGTATGTGTTGAGACATTAGGGGAAAAAAAATCAGGATCAACCAAAGTATCACCAAAAAAACAAAGCAAGTATTTAGATTTTCTAAAATTACAAAGATTTTATCATTAGCAAATCAAAACAAGAGGAGTAGTAGAGGATGAAAAAAAAATCTTTGTATCCAGCATCTCTGGTAGCAGCCTAATATTTGTGGTCTGCATGGTCTTTGGCGCAACTATATGAGCCGCTGCCTAGTAGATCAGTGGGCAAAGGATAGGAACAAAAAGTTTGGAGAAGAGGAAATGGAAGTTATCAACCAAATGATGACCTGCTTCAAACCATTAATAACAAGAGATCCACTTTAAAGCTACTTCACACTCAGCAAAATGCAGCTGTGAGGACACAGGCACATCAATGCCCTGGGAGAAGCTAGGAATCAGGGCAAGCTTTCTGGAAAATCATCAAGAATTCTGCATGCAAAATCATCAAGAATTCTGCGTGCAAAATCAGTCTATCCAAAGTAATGGGTTCATGGAATATGACCAGATTTTTAAACAAATCTCCCATTCCCTCCATGATCTACCCATACAAGCGCCTGCCCTCAACAACAAAGAAAAGCAGGTTGTTGAGCGAGCTTCTTTTCATACTTTTTGGACTAACAGAAAGCTGAAAATAAAATGGGTATCCATGGATAGAGGAATGAGCCTGGATAACCCTGGGTAGAGGAATAAGCAAACTGTGGAACAAGAAGAGAATGGATATTATCATGTCGGGAGAAATGGAGCCTGTGAGGAAAGTTGGGAAGAAATGTTCAAAGATCAGAGAACAAAGTGACTACCAAAACAGAAATAGAATTTAACAGTAAAAAGCCATTAGAATCAAGAGTAAATACAAAGAGCAACCTTGGTTCCAGAGCATGGAGGATGCATTGGCCTTCCCTCTCCTTGGGAGAGAGGTGGGGGATTAAAGTTGTGAAATCTCCCATATCCAGCAGAGGTAGTTCCTGGGATGGCTGCTTTTGCTTGAGTTTTTCTTTATGAGGAAGGGTTCTATGAGGAGGGAAGACAGGGGCATGGGGAAATGGCTGGTACAGAAAACCAAAAGCATCCATAAAATAAAAGGAAAAGAAACAATGCAATGAAGTAAGTGGTCAACCTAGATGATCTTTAAGGCTCCTTGCAGCATGCTATCCTATGAATCAATACTGAGAACTGAACTAAAAATTCTGGGTCACTTGTAATTCACCTTTAGCTCTATATTTCACCTCCCCCGAAATCTTGGTAACAGGGAAATAAGCCTTCTAAATGTCTCTGGAACAGATTGTTTCCCCGGCTCCCCCATCTGGTGGTTGTCACCTTAATCCTGGGCCTTAATCTTCCCAAACTAGACTTTTTGTCATGCTGTTCTGCTGTTCGAGACCCTCAAATGGCTCTGTGATATCTAGATCAAATTTTTCTTCCCGGCATTCAAGGTTCTCCATTATCTGAGTGTCCATATTTTCATTTTGAGGGATTTTAGGACCCTAATATTTTGAGCTAGAAGAGACCTTCCACATCATCTATCCAAATGTCCCCATTTTACTACTGCAGAACTTCAAGCAGAGAGGTTAGCTTACTTGTCCAGAGTCATCCATGCAGGAAGACAGGAAAAGAGCACTGGGAAGGTTTCACTTGGAATTCTGGCTTCCAAATTCGGGGTTCTCCACTTAGCTCATCTATACTGACACTTCACACTCTTTGTCTTATTCCAAGTGAGTTTCAGTCAGTCAGGTTGGTACCAGGCATAATTCTATTCTCTGAGACTTCATACATGTTATTTTTTATTCTTTATTTTAGTTTTTCTCAGTACACGCCAAGAAAACTTGTAGCATTCATTTTTATAAGGTTTTGAGTTCCAAATTTTCTCCCTCCCTCCACCCCTCAGTTTATACACATGCTCTCATGTAAAATACACACACATATACATACGTACGCACACATAAACACATATACACATAAATACATATACACATACATACACATATATAAATACATACATATATATAAATACATACATACATACACACATATAAATACATATACACACATACACATATATAAATACATATACACGTGTATAAATATACACACATGTATACATACATGCACTTTATAAATATATAGCTATACATACACACACACACACATACTTTATACATGTTATTCTTCCTGCCTGGAGTTCTTTCCTTTGTCCCCTCCCAAATAATCCTTTTAAGGTAAATTCAAGCCCAATCCCATTTTTTAAAAACTGAAGAGGCAGATATTTTCTAGGAGTTTGGAGAAAGGCTTCACCATCTAATATTTTTTCTAATCCTGTCCAACTGCTTTCATTTCCTTTTTTTTAACTTTCTAGTTTCCTTTAAAATAAAACAAAACAAGAAAAAAACCTAGGTTTTTCCTTTTCTTTTGAAAAAAAAAATAGCATTTTATTTTTCCAAATACATGCAAAAATAGTTTTTGACATTCACCTTTGCAAAACCTTATGTTTGACCCTCTTCTTCTTTTTTTTTAAAGCTTATTATTTTCAAAACATACACCTAGTTTTCAACATTTACCCCTGCAAAACCTCCTGTTTCTAACCCTCACTCTGTATCTAACTTTTAGGCAGAAGATTCCACTAACATTTTCCCAGAGTGTCTTATTACAATCAACTTCAAGGAAGAGAATTTCCAAGATCCACTAAATTGTACTTCGCAGCTTCCACTTCTGAAAATCACCTTCCCATAAAATAGGTTAGACATTTAGAGTTCTGAGATGAAGTAACTTGGATGAATTGAGAGCACTTTCAGGAAGCCCTAGCTCACTTGGCAGTTGCAGCCCCTGTTTCTCATGTTTATTAAAATGTAGAACTTTGATCATTAATCTTTTCATTCTATATGCAGAGGCTCTGATTGGATCTAAATTTATTTATTTACTTATGCACTTATTCATTTATTTGTTGTTTCTGGTTTTTTGTGCCTCAGGTTTTTAAAGGGAAAAAAAAAAACAACTGGAATCTTAGGATAACATATTTGAGTTAGAAAAGCCTGTAACTGGCTTTGCTTGGATCTGAATGTATTTATTTATCCATGCATCTATATCTATTTATATTTATCTATCTATGTCTATTTAGCCATCTACCTATTTATCTCTTTATCCATTTATTCATCTATCTATATCTATTTAGCCATCTATTTTTCTCTTTATCCGTCTATCAATCTATATCTATCCATCTATCTATATGTATTTGTCTCTCCATCTGTATCTATTTATCCGTCTATATCTATATATTTCTCTATTTATATATCTCTATTCATCTATCTCTACTTATCCATCTATGTATTTATCTATTTCTATCTACCCATATATCTATGTATATCTCTCTCTGTCTCTGTCTCTCTCTCTCTCTCTCTCTCTCTCTCTCTCTCTCTCTCTCTCTGTGTATATATATATATATATATATATATATATATATATACATATATATATATCTTTATCCATCTATGTATGTATGAATGTATATATGTATCTAACTTTATAGTTTCTAGATTTGTGGGTCTTAGGTTCTTAAAGAAAAAAAATGCTGGAATTATAAGATAACATATTTTATTTAGAAAAGCCTGTAATTGGCTTTGCTTGGATCTAAATTCATTTATTTATCCATCCATCCATCTTTCCATCTATCTATGTATCTTTATCTATTTATCCAACTCTCCATATGTATATATTTATCTATCTATATTTATCCACCCATCTATCTCTCTATTATCCCTCTATTTATATCTATTTATTTATCCATCTATTTATGTATCTCTATCTTATGTATCATCTATCTCTATTTATCTATCTATCTGTATGTATGTATTTATTTATTTATCCATCTATTTAGATCTATACATTTCTCCATATATCTATATTTATTCGTTTATCTATCTCTACGTATTCATTTATGTATCTATTTCTATTTATCCATCTATCTATGTATACCTATCTCTCTATATCTATTTATCCATCTATGCATGTATGTATCTATCTATCTCTTTATAGTTTCTGGATTTGTGGGCCTTGGGTTCTTAAAGAAAAAAAAATGTTGGAATTATAAGATAACATATTTTAGTTAGAAAAGCCTGTAACTGGCTTTGCTTGGATCTAAATTCATTTACTTATCCATCCATCCATCTATCCATCTTTCCATCTATGTATCTTTATCTATTTATCTAACTATCCATATGCATATAGTTATCTATCTATACTTATCCACTCATCTATCTCTATATTTACCCATTTATTCATGTTTCTATATCTATTTATCTATCTCTATCCATCTGTATGTATGTGTTTATTTATATTTAATCTATATTTATATAATTATATATTATATATTTATATAATTTATTATATATAATGTTATATCTAATTATATATACATAATCATATATTATAATTAATATATAATATAATAATTATAATTATATATAATATGTTATATATATTCTATATAATATTTATATATTATATATAATGTTTATATATAATATATAATATATAAATATTGTATATATTATATAATATATATTATATATTTATATAATCTATATAAATTCATATTTATATTTAAATCTATATTTATCCATCTATCTGTATGTATGTGTTTATTTATTTATCCATCTATTTAGATCTATACATTTCTCCATATATCTATATTTATTCGTTTATCTATCTCTACCTATTCATCTATATATCTATTTCTATTTATCCATCTATCTATGTATACCTATCTCTCTATATCTATTTATCCATCTATGCATGTATGTATCTATCTATCTCTTTATAGTTTTTGGATTTGTGGGCCTTGGGTTCTTAAAGAAAAAAATAAAATGCTGGAATTATAGGATAACATATTTTAGTTAGAAAAGCCTGTAACTGGCTTTGCTTGGATCTAAATTCATTTACTTATCCATCCATCCATCTATCCATCTTTCCATCTATGTATCTTTATCTATTTATCTAACTATCCATATGTATATATTTATCTATCTATACTTATCCATCCATGTATCTCTGTATTTATCCATTTATTCACGTTTCTATATCTATTTATCTATCTCTATCCATCTATCTGTATGTATGTGTTTATTTATATTTAATCTATATTTATATAATTATATATTATGTATTTATATAATTTATTATATATAATTATATATTATAATCAATACATAATACAAAAATATAAAAATTATAATTATATAATATATATTATACATATAATATATATTACATATAATATTTTTATATATTATATATAATATTTATATATTATATATAATATTTATATATATTATATATAATATTTATATATTATATATAATATTTATATATAACATATTATATATATTATATCTAATATTTATATATTAGATATAATATATTATATATCACATTTATCTATATTATATTTATATATATTATGTATAATATTTATATATTATATATATTAATATTATATATAATATATTATATATTTATATAATTTATATAATCTATATAAATTTATATTTATATTTATCCATCTATCTGTATGTATGTGTTTATTTATTTATCTATCTATTTAGATCTATACATTTCTCCATATATCTATATTTATTTGTTTATCTATCTCTACCTATTCATCTATGTATCTATTTCTATTTATCCATCTATCTATGTATACCTATCTCTCTATATCTATTTATCCATCTATGTATGTATGTATCTATCTATCTCTTTATAGTTTCTGGATTTGTGGGCCTTGAGTTCTTAAAGAAAAAAAAAAATGCTGGAATTATAGGATAACATATTTTAGTTAGAAAAGCCGTAACCACCCATACTCACATACCCACCTCTGTGGTATTAGGAGGAGAAGAGCCAGGCTCAAAGAAAAGACCCCACCCATAATCACATAATGGACTCACATACAGAGCCTCGTATTTGAACTGACATCCCGTACTTAGGATGCCAGGAGTGCTACAAAGGAAAAGCAAAGTTATACACAACACAAAACCAATTTCAATAAAATCAAATTTAAAATTAGAAAAAAAAAAAAAGAAAGAACCCCACAGTGGCTGAAAACAACAACAACAATCAAAACTGTGTCTTTTATACCACTAACAGCTCAAAATGGCCTCTGGAGAAGGAAAGCTTTCGCCATTTCAATGGTTTCCAGAGCCAAGGGCCCTTTGTAGTGGCCATTTTTAAAACTGCAACATTGAAAGCTTATGGATGCTATTTAAGATGCAACGACATTATTTTAAGTTCACAAACATTCTCTTTTGTTCTGATTCTTCTTTCTCAACATATTAATATAGAAACAGCTTTATCATAATTATGCATATATAATCTATATCAGATCGCTGGCTGTCTTGGAGAGGAGGGATGGGAGGGAGGCGGGAGGGAAGAATTCAAATCAAAATCTTCTAAAAAAGAATTTTGAAAATGGTCTTCCACATAAGTGGGAAAACGCAGTACTATTCAATTTACAAAAGACTCAAAACAATATATAGCTTCCAAAATGTCATTTTGAAATTCCCCACATGAACCCTGCCAGAAATCTTAGAGCGTTTTTTTTTTTTGGGGGGGGGCAGCCAGACCAAGCACTTGGGCCCCAGAAATTGCCAGAGCCTGGATCTGGCCTCTCCTGACGTGGGGAGGGGAGAGAGGGAGGAACGTGGTTAGTAGCTATTGGTCAGTGGGTCGGAGTTCCCAGCAATCAGAGTGGCTGGCTGCCCCTCCCCGCCCAGGGTCTCTTCAGGAGGGGGGAGGAAGGCTTTTCCTAGACTCTTTGTGGAAACCTCTAGATGGGGGTAGGCCACATGCTTCAGGCCAGGGCCACTCACCCAGAGACTTGGTGACGAGGCTGTAGCGGATCATCCTGATCGAAGCCAGCGTGTGTGCAGCTAGCGAGGTTGGCGATAGCGGTGACCGGACTGGTACCTGTGCTACTGGCGGTTCCGCTGCTTCCTCCCCAACCGCTGCTGCCATCTCTCTGGCCTTCATGTCCTCTGGCTCAGCAGGCACTGCCTGCATGCCCTGAACTGACAAGTTTGCGACTTTCCATGGAACTTGAAGGAATGGTGGCAGGCGGCCCCTCTCCGTGGTTTGCGGCTTCTTGGGCATCGTGGCCTTCTCTGCATCGGCGGCGGGGGCCTGGGCCTGTTGTGCTTTTCCCCTAAAGGAAGGGGAGGTGATGGCCGAGAACCTTCTTGCTGCTGCTGCCTTTGTTTTTGGTGGCTGCGCCACCATCTCCGCAGCCATCTCTTCTTCTTTTTCTGGGGTTTGGGCCTGGGTCGACGCCGGTGTCGTCTTTTTTTGAGCGACTGCTGAAGCAGCTGCCATCGTCTTCGAATTTCTTCCTCCAACTTGGAATCCGGAGCTTCGTGTGGCTCGCGAACCACACGCCAAAGCTTACAATGAAAAAGTGTGTGGCGACCTCACCACGTTTATAAGGTCTGCCTCTGGCCCCGCCCTTATTTTTTCACTGGCACTATGAACTGTGACCAATCCCGCTCATCCTTCCGGTTCAAGGCCTAACTCGTGACACAAGTCACCTAGAAAAATCTATGGTATACCAGCGAAACCCGTTCCCGTAGGCTTTTCTGCCTGGTATTTCGTTCCCCTGGCCCTTCCCACCGGGTCTTTTGCCCTCACGGTCTTGCAGACTGCCTGCCTGTCTGCCAAAGCCCTGGGAAAGGGAACCTTTCAGAGTTTCCCTCAGCACAAAGCTGTGCCAATCGTAAAGCCAAGAGATTTCTGGTCAGGGTTACATAAAATCCCAACTCTGTGTGAAGAAGCAAAAGCAAACTCTCCTCAACAGTTATCTTGGCAAGCTTCCGACATGACAAGACAACAGAAAGACGAGCTTCCAAGCAATTGGATGCCAAATATTAGTGTTTCATGTAGCTTTAAAAAATGCCTGGGGAAAGAACCCTGTATTTCATAGACCTACTTGAGAAACCTGGTCATGATCGGCAATTTGGCTGTAAACAAAGTTAGCTCCCCAGTTCTCACTCTTTGCCTCAATGAATTGAGCTCAATGATAAACAGAAAAGGGAAAAACAGCCTAGAATTTAATTCAATAGACATTGAGTGCCCACTCTGTAAACATAAAAAGTAGCAAATAGGATAATGTGGCTATGACGGGATTGTAGAAGTTATTAAATTAGTGCAAAATAACTGGATTTTACTACATTACATGGCAAGATCAATATGACACAGATGAAAGAAATAGGAAAAAATATGGATGGCAAAGAGCAGAGATTGAAATATGATATGCAAATTGATATATGGAACTTGTAAAAAAATACCGGGGTAATCCTAGACCATAATGGAGATATATATATATATATATATATATATATATATATATATATATATATATATATATATATATATATATATATACAGAGAGAGAGAGAGAGAGAGATGTATATGGATGGATGTACATAAGAAAGGGACGTGTTTGAAGATAAGCACATGGAAGAAAAAGGTTCCAACCATATGATAACTTTTAGGTAAAAAAATACAGGTAATGAAGTGGGGGCAGAGGGAAAGGAAGAGGGAGACTTGGATGTTGTATACAACAACCTGAAATTAAGCAATTTTTAAAAAGGTTCCAACCATAGGATAACTTTCAGGGAAAAATTAAAAGTAATGAAATGATCTGATGAAGGGAAAGGAGAGGGAGACTTGGTTGTTGTAAGGAAGCATTTGAAAAAATGTTCCAACCATATGACAAATTTTAGGAAAAAATTAAAAGTAATGAAATGGGGGGCAGAGGGAATGGAAGAGGGAGACTTGGTTGTTGTAAGGAAGCATTTGGAAATTAGCATTTGAAAAAATGTAACAACCATAGGACAACTTTTAAATAAAAAATTAAAAGTAATGAAATGGGGGACAGATGACAAAGAACAGTGAGATTTAGATGTGATAAAGTAGCACTTGAAAATAAACATTTCAAAAAAATGTTCCAAACATATGATAACTTTTGGGAAAAAAATTAAAAGTAATGAAATGGGGGGCAGAGGGAAAAGAAGGGGGAGACTGGGTTATTGTAAGGAAACATTTGAAAAAATGTTCCAACCATAGGACAACTTTCAGGTACAAAGTAAAAAGGAATGAAATGAGCTGATGAAGGGAAAAGAAGAGCGAGACTTGGATGTTGTAAGGAAGCATTTGGAAAGAGAAATTGAAAAAATTTTCCAACCATAGGATAACTTTTATGTAAAGAATTAAGAGTAATGAAATGGGGGGGCAGAGGGAAAGGAATAGGGAGACTTGGATGTTTTAAGGAAGCATTTGAAAATAAGCATTTGAAAAAATGTTACAAACATGATAACTTTTAGTTAAAGAATTAAAAGTAATGAAATGGGGGGCAGAGGGAAAGGAAGAGGGCCACTTGCATGTTGTATACAAGAACCTGAATTTAAGCAATTTTTTAAAAAGGTTCCAACCATATGACAACTTTTAGGCAAAAAAATAAAAGTAATGAAATGGGGGGCAGAGGGAAAGGAAGATTGTGTGTTGGATGTTATAAGGAAGCATTTGAAAATAAACATTTGAAAAAATGTTACAAACATATGATAACTTTTAGTTAAAGAATTAAAAGTAATGAAATGGGCGGCAGAGGGAAAGGAAGAGGGAGAATTGGTTGTTATAAGGAAGCATTTGAAAATAAGCATTTGAAAAAATGTAACAACTATAGTACAACTTTCAGGTAAAAATTAAAAGTAATGAAAGGAGGGGAGAGTAGGAAGCGAAGAGGGAGACTTGGTTGTTGTAAGGAAGCATTTGAAAAAATGTTCCAACCACAGGACAACTTTCAAGTACAAAGTTAAAAGTAATGAAATGGGGGGCAGAGGGAAAGGAAGAGGGACACTTGCATGTTGTATACAAGAACCTGAAATTAATCAATTTTTAAAAAAAGGTTCCAACCATATGACAACTTTCAGGTAAAAATTAAAAGTAATGAAATGAGCTGATGAAGGGAAAGGAAGAGGCAGACTTGGATGTTGTAAGGAAGCATTTGGAAAGAGAAATTGAAAAAATGTTCCAACCATAGGATAACTTTTAGGTAAAGAATTAAAAGTAATGAAATGGGGGGCAGAGGGAAAGGAAGAGGGACATTTGGATGTTGTATACAAGAACCTGAAATTAAGCAATTTTTAAAAAAGGTTTAAACCATAGGACAACTTTCAGGTAAAAATTAAAAGTAATGAAATGAGCTGATGAAGGGAAAGGAAGAGGCAGACTTGGTTGTTGTAAGGAAGCATTTGGAAAAGGGAATTTGAAAAAATGTTCCAACCATAGGACAACTTTCAGGTACAAAGTTAAAAGTAATGAAATGAGCTGATGAAGGGAAAGGAAGAGGGACACTTGGATGTTGTATACAAGAACATGAAATTAAGCAATTTTATTTTATTTTATTTTTTATTAATTTTTATAATTATAACATTTTCTTTGACAGTAAATATGCATAGGTAATTTTTTTACATTATCCCTTGTACTCCCTTCTGTTCAAAGTTTTTCCCCTCCTTCCCTCCACCCTCTCCCCTAGATGGCAGGCATTCCCATACATATTAAATATCTTATAGTATATCCTAGGTAAATATATATGTGCAGAACCGGATTTTGTTGTTGTTGTTGTTGCAAAGGAAGAATTGTATTCGGAAGGTAAAAATAATCTGGGAAGAAAAACAAAACAAAACAAAACAACCAAAAAAAAAAACATAAACAGTGCTCTCAGTTGACACTCATTTCCCAGTGTTCCTTTTCTGGATGTAGCTGATTCTGTCCATCATTGATCAATTGGAATTGGATTAGCTCTTCTCTATGTTGAAGATATCCACTTCCATCAGCATACATCCTCATACAGTATCATTGTTGAAGTGTATAATGATCTCCTGATTCTGCTCATTTCACTCAGCATCAATTGATGCAAGTCTCTCCAAGCCTCTCTGTATTCCTCCTGCTGGTCATTTCTTACAGAACAATAATATTCCATAACCTTCATATACCATAATTTACCCAGCCATTCTCCAATTGATGGACATCCATTCAACTTCCAGTTTCTAGCCACTACAAAAAGAGCTGCCACAAACATTTTGGCACAGACAGCTCCCTTTCCCTTCTTTAGCATTTCCTTGGGATATAAGCCCAGTAGTAGTACAGCTGGGTCAAAGGGTATGCACAGTTTGATCACTTTTTGGGCATAATTCCAGATTGCTCTCCAGAATGGTTGGATTCTTTCACAACTCCACCAACAATGCATTAGTGTCCCAGTTTTCCCACAGCCCCTCCAACATTCATCATTATTTGTTCCTGTCATCTTAGCCAATCTGACAGGTGTGTAATGATATCTCAGAGCTGTCTTAGAAATTAAGCAATTAAAAAAAGGTCCCAACCATATGACAATTTTCAGGTAAAAATTAAAAGTAATGAAATAAGCTGATGAAGGGAAAGGAAGAGGGAGTCTTGGATGTTGTAAGGAAGCATTTGGAAAGAGAAATTTGAAAAAATGTTCCAACCATAGGACAACTTTCAGGTAAAAATTAAAAGTAATGAAATGGGGGGCAGAGGGAAAGGAAGAGGCAGACTTGGATGTTGTATACAAGAACCTGAAATTAAGCAATTTTAAAAAAAGGTTCCAACCATAGGACAACTTTCAGGTACAAAGTTAAAAGTAATGAAATAAGCTGATGAAGGGAAAGGAAGAGGGAGTCTTGGATGTTGTCAGGAAGCATTTGGAAAAGGGAATTTGAAAAAATGTTCCAACCATAGAACAACTTTCATGTAAAGAATTAAAAGTAATGAAATGGGGGGCAGAGGGAAAGGAAGAGGGAGACTTGGATGTTGTATACAAGAACCTGAAATTAAGCAATTTTTAAAAAAGGTTCCAACCATAGAACAACTTTCAGGTAAAAATTAAAAGTAATGAAATAAGCTGATGAAGGGAAATGAAGAGGGAGTCTTGGATGTTGTAAGGAAGCATTTGGAAAGAGAAATTTTAAAAAAAGGTTCCAACCATAGGACAACTTTCAGGTAAAAATTAAAAGTAATGAAATGGGGGGCAGAGGGAAAGGAAGAGGCAGACTTGGATGTTGTATACAAGAACCTGAAATTAAGCAATTTTAAAAAAAGGTTCCAACCATATGACAACTTTCAGGTAAAAATTAAAAGTAATGAAATGGGGGGCAGAGGGAAAGGAAGAGGGCGACTTGGATGTTTCAAGGAACCATTTGAAAATAAGCATTTGAAAACATGATAACTTTTAGGTAAAGAATTAAAAGTAATGAAATGGGGGGCAGAGGGAAAGGAAGATTGTGTGTTGGATGTTGTAAGGAAGCATTTTTTAAAATGTTCCAACCATAGGACAACTTTCAGGTACAAAGTTAAAAGTAAGGAAATAAGCTGATGAAGGGAAAGGAAGAGGGAGACTTGGATGTTGTAAGGAAGCATTTGAAAATAAGCATTTGAAAAAATGTTCCAACCACATGACAACTTTCAGCTACAAAATTAAGTCATGAAATGGGGACAGAGGCAAAGGAAGAGGGAGACTTGGTTGTTGTAAATTTGAACAATCTTTATGAATTTTTTTATGGATACCTGACAGTAAACAATCATAATTTACCATCAACCCCCTATCAAAATCATACCCATTGACCCAACAATTTAACCACTAGAGATATATATTCCTTGAAAGTTTTATCAGGAAGCAAAGCAATGAAAGATCTGCAAATTCAAAACTTTTTAAATAGAATTATTGTTTATAATAGCAATGCCCAGGAAGAAACTTTAATATTTAACATTGATGGGAATAATTGAATAAGTTCTGAAAAAGTGAGTGGGAATGAACCAAGAACCCTGCTAGAGACATCAAAAAGTTAAGTTATTTATGGGGTAAAAATTCTTTTCTTTAAATTGAGTCTCAATTATATCTAAATGCTGTATGGATGCTTAATAGTAAAATCTCCATAATTCATTTAATGGAAAGAGGAACTAACAACATTCTGAAGCTTCCCCACTTCCTGCCCTGGTGACTTGTATATGGTTTGGATTTGTTATCTTGTGCTGAAAGGGGGCAGAAAAGAAACCACCTGCTGTGATTTCTCCTGTGTTTTCTCATCATTGCTCACATTAGCACTTATTTGAGATAATCATTGGAGGGGACAAGTAGGCCTCTTTGCCTTTTGGTGCTCTCCTAACTTGTCCACTCTCCCCAAAAGATTTTTAATGGAACATATAAGTTGATGATTCAGACTACTCTCTCCCTGGGCCCTTGAGAAGTTAAGAATCATCCCTTTTCTATCCCCATCCTCTGCATGGATTTCAGGTCTAAGGAAGCTCATCTACCTTTTTTAGGATGGTTCTTATTTCTTTCTATAGCCCTTGGCTTAAAGGACATTTGCCCAAAGCCTTCTTCTTGATGGAGATTGATTATTTGCTGCTTCATGCTTTTATAAGCAAGGAGTTGACAAGAGCTTGGGACAAGAGAGAGCCCCTGGACTTCTGGCTTTTAGCCTCCATAAGAGACTTAGGTTCTGATTCTTCTCAGGTCCCTGAAGGGAAACACTGAGAAGAAGCCCAAATGGAAGGGGCCAGCACCGTATCTCGGCTTTCTACATTAGACTTAAGGGGACTCACGGAACTGTCAGGTATGTTCCGTTCTGTATCCCTCTTCTGATTTCTGTTTATCGTGGACTTGGATAAATGGATAATTTGCTTCTCAGTCCAGGTGTTCATTTTTGAATTGGCATTTGTTGGGAAAGAAAGAAATAAGCATTTATTAAATGCTAAGCCTTTTACAAATACTATCTCATCTTATCCTTACAACAGCTCTGGGAAGTAGGTGCTATTATTATCACTAGTTTACAGTTGAGGAAACTGAGGCAGATAGCCCAGGTTCATGTAGAGAATATCTGAGGCCTTCCTCTGGGAATCCTTGGATCTATACTTTGGGGCACTCTTTCTTCACTAAGAGGAAGCAATCAGGAGCTCAGCCAGAGCCTGGAAATTATCTTCCATAGACTAAAAATATTTGGGAGTTTGGCTGGAGTAGAGAAATATGATTACAACCCAGTGTAATTTATCTGAGGAGAAAGGAGGCCTTTGGCCCCATCTCCTGCTTCCCTTTGTCACAGTAATAAAAGTCTCCCTTGGAGAACTGTGAGCAGAGGCTAAAGAGAACTAGTCATAATTCACTGCAAATTTCATCTAGTTCTAAACAGACTCATTTGGACACCCATAACCTATAGCAGACATGTTGCACATTGCAGATTTATGGTGAGAGTGTTGGACCTGGAGGCAGGAACATCTGACTGCAAATTTGGCCTCAGACCCTTAATAGCCGTGTAATCCTGGACAAGTCACTTGACTGCGGCCCACCCTCAGTTTCCCCATCTGTAAAATGGGGACAACAACCCAACTCCCAGAGGGGTTGTGAGGATCAAATGGGATCATATTTTTAAGTGCTTAGCATAGTAGTATGCTGATACATAGTAGGCTGTCATTGTCCAGTCATTTGTTTCCAGCCTATATCCCCTCTGAGTTTTGTTCTGTTTAATTTTGCAAATTTTTGTTGATTGACTAGTAAAAATTCTGGTAATGATTATTGAATTCTCCATAAATATTGGTATTGGGGGCAGCTAGGTGGCGCAGTGGATAGAGCACCAGCCCTGAATTCAGGAGGACCTGAGTTCAAATCTAGTCTCAACCACTTAACACTTCCTAGCTGTGTGACCTTGGGCAAGTCACTTAACCCCAGCCTCCAAAAAAAAATATATATATATATATATGTATTGAATTTAGCATAAGAAGGCTGTAATTGTAGTCATTTGTTTCCATTTTGTTGATTGACTAGTAAAAACACTGGTAATGATTATTGAATTCTCCATAAATATTGGTATTGAATTTAGCATAAGAAGGCTGTAATTGTACAGTCATTTGTTTCCATTTTGTTGATTGACTAGTAAAAATACTGATAATTATTATTGAATTCTCCATAAATATTGGCATTGAATTTGGCATGAGAAGGCTGTAATTATACAATCATTTTTTGTATTTTTTATTTTATTTTATTTTTTGCTGAGGCCATTGGAGTTGTGACTTGCCCAGGGTCACACAGCTAGGAAGTGTTAAGTGTGTGAGGTCAGATTTGAACTCAGGTCTCCTGATTTCAGGACTGGTACTCTAACCACTGTACTAGTTACCCCTATTCAGTCATTTTTTCCCCCAACATATATTCCTTCTATATTTTGTTCTGTTTATTTAATTTTGCAAATTTTTGTTGATTGGTTACTAAAAATCCTGATTATTATTGAATTCTCCATAAATATTGGTATTACGTTTAGTGTGAGAAATCTAGATCTTAAATCAGTAGAATGCTGCTACCTAGTAGAAATGTTTATATTTTTCTTTTTCATTTAAACAGAGCTAGACTACAGGTCTTTTTGTGAGAACAAAGTGCCTTATAATTTCTCACTCCCTCTAGCTCCTGTTCCACCCATTAAGACAAGCAATAGGATTCCCATTATACATGGGAAGTTATACAAAGCATATTTCCATATTACCATGTTGGAGGTTTCTCTTTTTATTTTTATTTGTTTTTTTTTTAAATTTTATTATAGCTTTTTATTTACAAAACATATGCATGGGTAATTTTTCAACACTGACCCTTGCAAAACTTTCTGTTCCAAATTATCCCCTCCCCCCCAATGGCAAGTAGCCTAATACATGTTAAATATGTTAACTCTATGTTAAATACAATATATGTATACATAGTTGTCCAGTTATCTTGCTGCATTGTATGTTTCTTTTAAAAGAAGAAAAATAAAGTGGGAAAACTATGATTCCTTCTACAGCCAGAATTTCTCATTTCTCTCTCTGCGGTCTTTTGGATCTTCTTCAGGATCATATTGATCAGAGTAGCTAAATCTTTCAGAGTTGATTATTATTTCAATATTGCCATTACATTCTTGATTCTGCTCACTTTGCTTTGCATCAGTTCTTCTAAGTCCAGGTTTCTTTGGAATCATTTCCTTCATCATTTCTTATAGCACAATAGCCTTCGATTATAATTGTATGCCATATGTTCAGGTGTTCCCTGTGTGATGGACGTCCCTTCAGTTTCCAGTTCTTTGCCTTCCCAAAGAAAGAGGCTACACGTATTTTAGAACTTTTGCGTTCTTTTCCTTTTCCCCCCGATCATCTTGGGAAACAGACCTAAAAGTGGCTCTGCTGAGTCAAAGGGTATATACCGTTTTCTAACTGGGCATAATTTCAAATTACTCTTCAAAATTGTTGGATCAGTTCAGAGTTTTAACAATTAATGAATGGATCCTGACTTTTTCACATCCCCTCCAACATTTGTCATTTTCCTCTTCTATCACTTTAGTTAATCTGTTGTTAAATGGGAGACGCTATCTCAACATGACATTTCTTTAATCAATAATGCTTTAGCATTTTTTCATAGGACTATATACAGCTTTGATTTCTTCATCTAAAAACTGCCTCTTTACATATTTTGACCTGGTCTCCAATAAGGGGTAGTAAAAATATGTGCTCAGTAGATGATGAATCATATCTTTATTCTCCACATACAAAAGAAATACCCAAAGACTCGGTGTGAACTGGCAGAATGACCTAAATGGGACCCAGCAATTTGATTTCTAACTTATGTTCTACCAGGAAGTTACTGAATCACAAACATCCCAACATCAGGTTGTGGACCTGATGAAGAAGCACGGTCATATTTCACCTCTTTTCGTCACTGTCAGTACAGTTCCCAGAATCCTCTCCCCAGGGGTCATCTTCTTGGATGAAGAAACTTTGCTTAGAGTTTATCAGCTTCATCTAAGGGAATTCATAACAACACCTGCTAGCCTGGATGTGTTTCTCTGGAAAACACTGTTTAGTCAGTTTAGTCAGTTAGATCAGATGGCCTGGGTGAGTCCGTGCTGAAGTGGACAGAACGTGGGAGAGAAGAAGGAAGAAAAATAGCCAGAGACTGAGTCTACTTGGAAACTTATACTCTCCCTGCTATGTATGGGAAGGCTCCAGGGACCACCCAGAATTTGCTACACTCATACCAAACAAACTTCTAAGGTTTTTCAGCAGGAGCAGGATAAAGTATTGGCCAGAAGAGGCTTCTAATCCTCAAAACACTAAGAGCCCTGAGCACTGAGTCACAAACATGGTCAGCCAGAAGTAGGATACCTGCTCAACCTTCTTCTTATTATAGGCCTTTGATATATAGATAGATAGATATAGTTTTGTGAGTTTACAATTCCTCTTAAGCACCTTTTAAATTCTGACAAGTAAGTCAACTTAATACTTATATATCTATATCTATATCTATCTATCTATATATATAGATATAGATAGATCGATATAGATAGATATCTATATCTATCTATCTATCTATCTATATCTATATCTATCTATCTATATCTATCTATCTATCTATCTATATATATATATATATATATATATATATATATATATATATATGGAGAGAGAGAGATACACACACACACACACACACACACACACACACACACACACACACAAACCATCTCCTGTTAATATATCTTTGACTAAACCATTCCCCACCCCCCCCACCTATGGATCCTTTCTTGGGTTTCCCTCTTACAATCCCTACTAGCTGCCTTCAAGGAGTTTCTGGGACTTCCTACATGAAGCATTTCCTGATGCTCCCAGTTGTTAGTACTCTCTTGTATTTATCTGTGTCCATTATGTATTTCCCTCTCCACCAACCCCCCCACCCCAAATAAAATGTAATAAATAGACACCTGGGTCCTGTGTTTTGAAGCAGTTAGACCAAATCCCCCCCCCCAGACTGCTTTGGTTTCCCTTTTTATCCCCATGGACTAGCACTGCACCCTGTACACAGTAAGCGATTAATAAATGTTTGTTGAATCTAATTAAATGAAGAAAAACGGTTTACTGAAGTAACAGGGAATTTTAAAATGAAATTAATGAAAACCTTTCAAGTTAAAAATAGTTTGTTCTTTTTCTAGTTATTACTTCTTGACTTGCTTTAAAAATTAGTTTCCTTATTACTGATCCAGGAATATAATTTTCTCTAATTGCACAGACTGCATTGATCGGTCTATAAATAGATCGGTTTCTGAATCTAGGCTTTGACATCAACGTGAAATTTTGAAATTCAGATTTCACCACTGTAGCTGGCATCTTTCTAAGCCTTAAGGTTTTCAGTGGGAGCTAGGGAACATGATTATCTATTGGTATAAGTATTTTGTGATTTTCACTATTAATTAGAGAAATGGAAATTAAAACACCTGTCAGATTGGCTAATATGGCAGAAAAGGAAAATGATAAGTGGTGGAGAGGATACAGGAAAATTGAAACACTAACGCATTGTTGGTGGAGTTGTGAAGTGATCCAACCATTCTGGAGAGCAACATGGAACTATGCCCAAAGGGGTGGAAAACTGCATACTCTCTGAACCAGCAATACCTCTACTAGGCTTGTATCCCAAAGAGATCATAAAGATGGAAAAGGATCCACATTTACAAAAATATTTGTAGCAGTTCTCTTTGTGGTGGCAAAGAATTGGAAATTGAGGGGATGCTCATCATTTGGGGAATGGTTAAATAAATTGGGGCATATAAATGTATTGGAATACTGTTGTTTCATAAGAAATAATGGGGCAGCTAGTGGACCTGAATTCAAATCTGATCTCACACACTTCCTAGCTATGTGACCCCAATTGCCTCAGCAAAAAAAAAAAAAAAAAAAAAAAAAAAAAGAAAGAAAGAGCAGGCAGGTTTCAGAAAAATCTGGCAAGACTTACATGAACTGATGCTGAGCAAAGTGAGCAGAAGCAGTACACGTAACAGCAAGACTGTGTGATGATCAACTTTGATCCACTTGGCTCTTCTCAGCAATACAATGATCTAAGACAAATCCAAAAGATCCATGATGGAAATGCTATCCACATCCCAGAGAAAGAACTATGGAGTCTGAATGCAGAATAAAGCAGACTATTCTGGCTTTCTTTTCCTTTCTTGTGGTTTTTCCCTTTTGTTCCAATTCTTCTTTCACAACATGACTAATGTGGGAATGTGTTTAATGGGATTGTACATGTATAAGCTATGTCAGATTGCCCTCTTGGGAGGAAAGAGAGAGGAAGGGAGAAAATGGCAATCAAAATCTCATAAAAGTAAATGTCAAAAACTAATAAATAAGTTTTAAAAAGAGTTTTGTGATTTTACAATTCCTCTTAAGCACCTTTTAAATTTTGACAAGTAAGTTAACTCAACAAACACTTATTAAGTGCTTACTACAGCCCATAGAGGGTGCAGCTGAATTAGAAGTGCATGGAGGGAGGAGAAGAATAGGAAAGATGTAGGAAGGGACTGGGGTGACTCGAAGAGGATTTTATATTCGATTACCAGAGCTAAGGGGAAGCCACTGGAGCAACTATTTTATGGGGAAGCAGTGTGTGACATGGTCAAATTTACTGGTTAAAAAAAGCCATCTGCCAGTTGAGCGTGCAGTGGACCACGGCAGAAAGACAAGGCAGGGAAAATAATTTTGTGGTTATTGCCGTAGTCTAGGGGAGAGGTGACAGGGGTCTGAACTCTGGTAGCGGTTTTGCCAATGGAGAAAAGGGAACATTATAGAGGCGTGAAATAAGATTTGGCTGAAGAAATGCTGTGTGGGACAAGTGAAAGGGGAGGGTGGTCACAGATGACACTGAGCTTGGGAGTCTAGGAGGATGGCAATTGGGAAATTCAAAAGTGGGAGGTTTGGGAGGGGAAGAGAATGACTTTTACTCTGGACACGGTAAGTTTCAGGTGTCTATGGGACATCGGGACGTACAAAACTCAACGGGTGATGTGGAAGTAGGGTAAGAGGTTAGTGCTTCATAGCTACATCTGGGAATCATCTACATAGAGGTGCTAACTGAGCCCGTGGGAGCTGGTCAGAGAAGTGAGAGTGAGTGTAGAGAAAAGAGGAAGACTTTTTGGGGACATGCATGGTGAGCAAGCGTGGCACACGGAGGGAAATGCCACAAAGGAGACACAGAGAAGCAGTGATCAGACAGGTAGAAAACTCAGGAGATCATAGTGTTATTAAAACTTAGAGAGAAAAATATCCAGGCAAAGGTGGTCTGAGAAATGAACAAAAGATAGATCTCGGGGCAGCTAGGTGGCACAGCGTATAGAGCATCAGCTCTGAAGTCAGGAGGATCTGAATTCAAAAGTGGCCTCAGACACTTCACACTTCCTGGCTGTGTGACCCTGGGCAAGTCACTTAACCCCAATGGTCTCAGAAAAAAAAAATAGAATTTCCGCCATGCTATCTCACTCCCAAAGAGTTCATCTACTTCTGGGGATTCTTGAACCCGTTGGAATCTGTAGAACTTTTCCAACTTCTATTTACTGCTGACTTAAATAGCTGATGTCCCTTGTATAACTAGCCTTTGGTAGGAAGGAGCTTGTTAACAAACTAAAGATTATTCTCCCTTGAAAGCATCTGGATGTTTATCTGGGCTCTAAAGTGTCTTGTACCTAAGTTATCAACATTTGAAGGGTGGTAGATAAATGGAATTGATTTCAATACTTCCCTTTGACTAATCAGTTAGGCAAAGAGCAAGTTCCTAGCTCCCACCCTCCTCCTGTTCTCCCAAAAGGCAGAAATTTCCAAAATACTGCAGCCCAGATAAGATAAGGTTGACTTTCTGCAGATAAGGAAATTGAGCCTGCTAGGTAAGAGAAAGAGAAGTGCTACATAGCTAATAAATGATAGTCAGGATTTGATCCCCAATTGTCTGGGCAGCAGGCCAGAGGGCTATTCAGTACACATGCAGGATTTTCTTAATCAGTGCCTTGTAGCAAAGGAGTTTGTTTGGTAAAGAGATTTTTTTTTTTTTTTAGGAAATCAGGGTTAAGGGACTTGCCCAGGGTCTCACAGCTAGGAAGTGTTAAGTGTCTGAGGTCATATTTGAACTCAGGTCCTTCTGAATTCAGGGCTGGTGCTCCATCCACTGCACTACCTCGCTGCCCCAAGAGAATTTTTTAAGTGCTGCTAAATAAGAAATAGATAAAACGATTCCCATGAAGAAGTGCCAGTCATCAGATACTGTCTCATCTTATTCCCTAACTCAACCTATATTGAAAAGGATAGATTTTAAAAGTGTGGTTTTAGGAGCAACTAGGTGGTGCAGTGGATAGAGCACCAGCCCTGAATTCAGGAGGACCTGAGTTCAAATCTGGTCTCAGACACTTAACGCTTCCTAGCTGTGTGACCCTGGGCAAGTCACTTAACCCCAGCCTTAGGGGGAAAATCAAGTGTGGTTTTATTAGACCATCACTAAGGAAGAAGCTGGGTATATTGAAATGGCATATATAGCTGAGAGAAGGCTTTACCTGGAGTTCAGATTCTTCCCTAGGCACTTTTTAATGCTGTGATCCTGAGCAAGCACTTTCCTTTCTCTGAGACTCAGTTTCCCCATCTGTAAAATGAAGATTTCACCTCTCAGGATTGTTGTGAGTATCAAATTAGATAGTGTCTGTAAAGCTTAATGCAAATGTCAGTTATTGCTGTTTTGTTTCA
This sequence comes from Sminthopsis crassicaudata, assembly GCF_048593235.1. Lineage (NCBI taxonomy): Eukaryota > Metazoa > Chordata > Mammalia > Dasyuromorphia > Dasyuridae > Sminthopsis > Sminthopsis crassicaudata. The sequence goes on along the minus strand of NC_133623.1, from coordinate 8,272,663 downwards.
GGAGGGGAAAAAAAAAGAACATTTTTGTAGTCAGATTTGGTTACTCTGACTCTTAAGTTGTTAGGTCAGCCGACAGATGTGATGCTTTTCTCCCTTTAATCTGATGTAAGAAATAAAAAAATGCTCTCCCTTTTGGCATCAGTAAGGCTGGCTATGGACTTCGAATCATCTTAAGTACTGACTTGGCTTCAGATGTCATAATGGATCTTATCCAGAGGGAGTGACCGATATATTCAGTGAATGGTGAAATCAAAGAAACTTTAAAACCTTTTAGGCTCTCGTGCCCTTGCAAACCAAATTATAGCGGACTGTTTTCTAGACAGTGAAAATCAGCCTAGAAAGATTTGCCCAAAAAACAAAAATGTGACTTTAGGATTTTTTTCATAGAATACTTTAAAAGTAATTTTTAAAATTTAAATTCAATTTAATTTAAAAGTAAAATTTGAAATTGTCAGTAGACCACAGAAACTTCCTTTGCAGCCAAGCTACTGTCAGTCTTTCCTAGTAAAACCTGTTCAGTGGGAGCACTTGGGTAATTAGAGATTCTGTCTTTCCATTTGGATTGAGTAGCCCCAAACAAAATATGGATCTTTCCCCTTAAATCAGAACTTTCAAATCATAGCAGAAGGAATCTTCTCAATAGTCTAAATCTAGCTGCCCAGCCTCTGGGAAACTGAGTTTGGACATGGGAAAGGCCTTGACCAGAGTTCTTTCCAGTTAGGACTGGATTGGGGTGATTTGGGACTAGAACTCACAGCTTTGGTACAGAGCTCTTTGCATTTGCTGATGCTGCTACAATGATCAAATGGCCTTTCTGAGCACAGGGGCAAGAGAAATTGGGCTCAGACTCCACAAACCAGGTTTTGATGGTCTTACTAACCAGCATGGGGGACACATGTAATATATAACACAGTTTTCGCTTCTTGATCCAAGCCCTTATCTGTTCCCAAACAAACGGGAGGAGAAAAGCAACGTCATAGTTTTATTTCTGGAAAATTATTTGGAAAAATGCTTCTTCCTTTTAAAAAATGTTTCATTACATATACTTAACATGTATGGGCCTCCCTGCCATCTAGAGGAGGGGGTGGGGAGAAAGGGGAAAACTTGGAACAGAAGATTTTGCAAGGGTCAGTGCTGAAAAGTTACCCACACATATGTTTTGTATATAAAAAGCTATAATAAAAAAAACAAAAGATATTTCATTAAAAATTGAACCCTAAACTAAAGCAACTAAACTTGCTTTGCAACTATCGTGTATAAAACATTCTAGTTATTGTGTAGGCATTGCTTCTTAGGCTTTATGAGGATTCTTTGTCTAATCATTCTTATTCACTTTTCTTCTTGTATGATCATCATAATATGAACTCTACTTTTCATTTTTGGCTTTAAAAACAAAAACAAAAAAAAAAAAAAAAAAAAAACTTTGCTTATTTCCTAAAAGTGTTTCCAGATTTCTTCACATTTATCAACTTGTTGATCTTAATGACATTGTAATATTCAACGATGTTAACGGGTTGCTCTTTATTGAATTGTAGCCCATATAAAAACTGGGGTCCTTCTCTGAACTTTCCTTCAGGCTGATGAGTTAGGTCCCTCACGGCAAGGCTACATCTCCCTTCAGGGTTCTAGGGGTACCTTGAAGAATTGAGAGATATTTTTAATAAGGTTAGAAGTAGTATTATATTAATTCTGTTATTATATTAATATACTGACTGTATATTAATACTGTCAAGTTCCTGTTCTCTCCACTAATCACAAGTGATTAGCACCCCATTTGCACTTAACCAATTACTATGTCTTGGCTTTCACCAAGGAACATTTATTGGGTAGATACAGTAAGAATAGAAGTACAAATCATACCCCAATGCACAGAGCAGTTATGTCCCCTCTATCATCTCAGTCTCTGGGGAGAATGGACTTGGTCTTAAAGCAGTTGCTGCAAAGCATTCACACTAATAACTTCACTTTATCAATGTGACATAGCCAGCAGATTAATCGCCGTTGCTTGCCCTTAGTTGCCTTGGTGCTGCGCTAAGTCTAAGAGGTTATTTGGGCCTTCACTTCTTTCTGGGTTCAGCTGTCCTCAAAATCTGGTTTTCCCCTAAGCTCCTAAATCTCTGGTAGCTGGTCCTCCTGCCCTTTTGAAGCTCACTGAGTCATGGCCTGATGGGATAATTCTTCATTTAAGAGCAAGAAAGAGCAAATGCAAAGTGGTGAAAACCAGAAATATTTACATTCTAAATGTGGGAAGGGCCTGTGTGGGAGGCGGAGACTCTTGCCAATAATTCCAGAGCCTTGGGAATAAATGTAGTAAAAAGGAAAGTATTAACTTTCTAAAGAAAGGACACTCTGAATACCAGAGGTAGTGTCAACAGAGATGTGTACGTGTGTGTTCAGGAAAGCAGATGATATTGGCCCTAACTGCAAACTTCCTATATCTTGTCTTGTAAATCAAATTGTTGGTGACAGCTAAAGTACATCCTGATTAAAACTTAAAAGTTATGGAAACCTCTGGACTAGAAGGGAAGAGGTCATTGCCAAACAATCTGGTGAGACACGTCATGAAAAACATTGCTTTCTTTGCTTTGGGGCTGGGGTAGATTTCTGCCTATAGACCCTTTGCATCTGCTGGTTCTCAGGAGGTCAGGATATCTTGGGCCCAGGTAGCAGGGCCATATAATACCCCAATCATTTGCATCCCCGGTAATTGGAGTAGGTAACCCTTCACAAATAAAAACACTAATCACAAAAGTCAGAAACAACAGAAATGCTAAAAGAAACAGCCAGCCATATGAATTTAGCAACAGATAGATAACTAGGCCAAATATTCACTTATCCACTTATTTAAGCTATAATGACCACGTATTTTCAGATTGAAAACTGCAAGATCTTACATATTTAAATGGCGGTCATATCTTTTACTGACTACTTATTCTGATTATAGAAATCTGCTACAAAAGAACAGGGACGTGATTATAATGACATTAAAATTGGTCCTTTGGGCCTCATCCTGAGAGCCCGTCCATGACAGTATAAAGCATCCTTAGCTCAGTTTGACTTCAGATAATTATCACAGTTTTAAACCAGTAAACAATTCCATCTTATAGCCAGACTCAGAAATAATCAGGTGGGTTCCTATTCAAAGAAACACCAAGGGGAGACTGAGTCAGGATGCTCCCACCTTAAGCAGAGGTCAAGGTTGTCCTCCCACCTCTTGTCTAGCTACAAACCTCCACCCGTAACCGTTCAGAATCACCTTCCGCTGAGTAACTTGTTACATATTTCTCTCAGATGGTGGGCCACTGGCTTGATGATCCAGCAGACAATTCTACCTGAATTCAAAACTCCAAATAATATAAGCCCCAATCCCAGGAAATTTTCTCTCCAAAGCAAGTCTCATTAACCAAAGCTCCAGGTGAATTTGGCTCTCAAGAATTGCATATCCTAAATACGTATTGACTATAATCTTATGCTGATATCAGTAAGACATTCATCCTAGAAAGTTCACAGTTTATCTTTCATATCTAAGTAGTTGGTTTTAAGTTCAATATTACCACAAATCATTTTGCTTTTAAGATGCTCAATAACCAATGACCACAGACTGAAGTTTGAGAAATAAACAATCCTAAATTTCATATTGTCTTTGGCAAAAACATGTTTGGTCATTTAACCGTGTTCGAAGGGACAAAGGTGTAGACTCCTATTTTCAGAATACCTTTAAATAATGGATATAGCTTTAAGATGGCTCAATACAACCAACTAAACAAACTTTACTAAACCATACCTACATAAGAGCATTCACTTGACATCTTGGACTTCCTCCCCTTCTTTTTCATTTCCTTTCTTGAGCTTAAATTCATTCTGGTCTTAGAGGTAAGCAATCCAAAATCATTTCCATATAACAAACTTGTAGATTATCAAGAAACCCACTCCTTGTTTGGAGATTGTGAAACCCAAACACATTCCTTTCCCAGGGATGATAAGATGATTTCAAGAAACAGAGTAATCTTTTAAATGAGGGGCATCAATAGGGTGTTCAAGAAGAAGGACTGAACTGGATGCTCTTGCCTGTCTACCCAGCTCTCCTCCAAACACAATTTATCCCCTCTCCCATTAAAATATTAATTTCCCTGGTGCAAAGTCAATTTTAGAGGTTATAAACTGTCCTTAAAAATCCTTTCTTGAGATTCCTTCCCAGCTCCTTTAGCCCAGATTACACCAGGGCTAAAGGTAATGATTACACTCATTACATGAGTCTTCTCAGCCTCCGGACCTCGGTCTCACTTGTCAGTAACATCTGACACTGAGCCTTCCAGGACTTAAAAGACACCCAGTCTTCTGGAATTACAAACCCCAAAGGTGTCATCTAGACCGGCAGTCCTTGTTTCCCAAGGACTGAAAAGGATAAGAACCCTGCTGGGATATAATTCTTTACAAACTTATTCTTTGTTTCAAAACAAGGTATTTCCCTTTCCCTCCTTTATAAGGTTAACTAGACAACAACATCTCCTATGGGGAAAGCTCCAGATGTCTTCTGGGAGCAGTTCTAATTCTATAACAAAGCAGAAAGCAACCATTTGGTCCAAGGGAATTTAGTATCTGATATCATTTAGTGTCTTAAGAGTCTGATTCATTCTTTTCACTTTCCTTGATGAGGGCAGATGCAGTCAATTCGCAACGCCCAGCACTGATTTCTTATAAAACCTTAGAAGTAAAGAATGATTTCTTATCATAACTCAATAGTCCCTGTCAATCCATATCTAGTTCTAATTTATTCCAGCGTTATTTTACTACTAACCCCTCTTGAGGTAGCAGAGCTGGGGAGGGGAACATCTACCTGTCCTATCAGATGGTCCACTATAATCACAATTCCTCAGTTTCCCTACTAGTGTCATTTCAGTAAAATCTGCCTCAAATATTCCCTCTGGAGGGGCACCTCCTCGATACTTTCTGATTTGTCATTAGACACATGGAATACCTTTCCAATATTTGTGTTGCAAATGAATATATCCCAATCCAGCCAGATTTTCTCAAAAAGCCATCACATGTTGCTGGAGCACTCCTATGGCTTCCTTAATACAACACAGTTAAAATTTCCCCACTCAAGGCCTCATTTAACATTTTCCTCCCATCAGGTAATTGCCAATATCCTTCGGGGAGTTTTTATTGCTCTGGTATCTTCCAACCTCTTCTCCTCCTCTTTCAAACATATTGGAGCTGCCTCTATTTTAGACAGAGTGGGATAAAGACAAACATCTGTTCCCCACTCCTCCCTCTACAGAGCCACTTCCTTTAAACATTTTCCTCCTCACTTAAACAGTTCCCCACTACCTTATTCTCTTCTGATGCTCTATAACATGTTGCTAAAATTTTTCCTGCCCCAAGGTCTTGTATTAATCCGTAAGTCTCATGTGATATTTAAGGGGGCAAAATAGGGGTGTCGGAAAGGCACATGCAAAGTTCTAGTAGTCCATTCCTTCACAAGGCCGCAATCTTATTAATTTTTGCTGAGGCAATTGGGGTTAAGTGACTTGCCCAGAGTCATACAGTTAGGATGCGTTAAGTGTCTGAGGTCACATTTGAACTCAGATCCTCATGACTTCTTATTTTTCCCTCCATTGATACAGAGTATTGTTTAACACCCATACCATATCATCTGGATTTTTCAGGTTGATTTTAAGTGGGGAATTTTTAAACCTCCCCTGTTTCTGCCATATTTTAAATACAAATTAAATAAATTTTAAATAAACACCTTTAATTTCAATCCCCATGGTATAATCCAGTCTCTGCCTAAGACATCATTCCCCACCTGTGGGATTTACCTCTACCCTTTAAGTTTTCCCATGTACAGGAGTGACTTCTCTAATACACAGAAATCTTTTCCTTTACTCCCATTCCTTACCAATCCCTGAAATTCCCTGACTAACTTATAAAGCCAGGATCGCTCCACTCCAGTAACTACTGCATCTTCTCCTTTTTTCCTCTTGTTTTACACACACAGTAATTACCAACTGCAGGTTTGAACATAATGGATAATATTAGGATTTTCATAAGTAACAACCCAATGGTCTTAGCTCAATTTCCTCAACTCACAAGCAAAGGCAGAAATACTCAATCTCCTAAATGACATTTACTGAGTTAGCGAGGCTCATAATAACAACAGATTCTTGAACACATTTTCCACCTCCTGTTAGTTTTTCAGTTTATATTCTACTAACGTTCAGGGTACTCGATAACAAACCCAATCTGGGTTCTACAATCTCAGAAAGAACTCATTACTTCTCAGTTCAGGTAGAACAGAATCGATCACAATCAATTAGGTTTTTAATTTTATTTTATTTTAATCTATTTTATGAAAGCTTTTTATTTTTCAAAACATATGCGTGGACAATTTTTTCAACATGAACCCTTGCAAAACCTTATGTCCTAATCCCCCTCTTTTCCCCGCCACCTCCCGTAGATGGCAAGTAGTCCAATATATGTTAAACATGGGAGAAATATACGTTAAATCCATTACATGCATGCATATTTATACAATTATCGTGCTGCACGAGAAAAACCCAATCAATAGGTTTCCAATTTTAACACATATACCAATTTAAAGATAATTTTAAAATGAACCAATATTTGAGTTTGTGAGCTTCCCAAAATCTACCTAGATGTTCCATTCCAGCAAAATTACCTTTTAGTTGTTGTCCCATTTAAACCTGCTTCTCTTTTTGTAAGCCAGAAAGCGAAATGCCCAATTTTGCCTGATAGGGCTTTTCCCCTTGAGATTCTTCCTGGAATGGTTCTGGAAACTGAGTTTTGATAACAAAGTTACAAGCTCTTGGCTTGCAGGAGTTTTTAAAGTGGTAGCATACTGCTTTTCCCTTTGCCCCAGAGTTCCTGAGCTCTCTAATCCTTTTCGGTCTATGCTCTTCTCATTGCGACATGCTTCAACTTTCTCATTTACCTTTCTATATATGTCTCATTTCTTTCTCACTCTGATTACCCCCTTCCACTTGCTTTTACCATGTTTACTGTATTTTTTACATATATATATATATATATATATATATATATATATATATATATATATATATATATATATATATATATATACATGTGTATGTATGTATGTGTATCTATGTATGTGTTGTATATGTATATGTGTGTTGTGTGTGTCTCTCTGTGTGTGTGTCTGTGTGTGTGTGTGTGTGTGTGTGTGTGTGTGTGTGTGTATGTTTTTTCTCCTTCTCTTCCCCTGTTCTGCAAAGCTGCTGCAATCAGCCAGGGACAGAGAAAGAGAACATAATTCTCTTTGCTCGCACTATCCCACTTCCTAAGGAGCCCAGAATTAGCTGCCAAATGACCTTACCATGATCAAAGACCACTGCACTCACCCATCTAAAATGACTTCAGTTTCATATAGTCTACAGTCAGCTTTCTGTTTCAATTGAAGCAGAAGCTCAAAGTTGTCTCTCTGTGGGAAAAGATCCCCTCTCCTTCCATGAAATGGGAGAGACGCCCAACCTGCTCATTCTTATCCCCTCTCCTTCCATGAAACAGGAGAGACACCCAACCTGCTCATTCTTACACTAAAAGAGCAGGCTCCCCTTCCCAGAGTTATCTGACATTCCCATCAATTCTGCTACATTCCCTTGCTCTCCTGCATTTCCCAAAGTTAGGGGGGTTTCCAATTTAAAGGGAATTCAGAAAGTCACACAAAGTTTGCTGAGGAGGAATTTAGGACCCTGAGTCAAGGATCAGGAGCCCTATCACTGGAGCCACTGGATGGTCTGAAAGGTCTTCTCCATGAAAAATAAAAGATCTTACCAGGAGCCACTCTGAAAGAATGACCTCTCTGAAATAAGCCCCCCCGCCCCCCGTTCAGCCTGATATTTCTCCAAGCCAGCAACACAGAGGCTGAATTCTGATCTCTCACAAACTTGCTAATTTGAAATATGGAACACACAGTGCAAAGTAGACAGACACACACAGACACACACGCAGATTTAAGCCTGATGGACCCAGTTACTCCTGGGAGCATCCTCCCATTTTCTTCCCTTTATATTTTGGTACTTCATCTCAATCACTAAGTTTGAACCCCAAAGGGCTACCAGCTTGTTCTTCTGGTAACAATTCATTTTCCCTCAACTTTAAATTACCTTTCCAATTCCTTACAGACTCTAACTACTTAGGAGGGCCTCCTTATGAACTCTAACCACTTAGGAGGGCCACCTTATGGACTCTAACCACTTAGGAGGGCCTCCTTATGAACTCTAACCACTTAGGAGGGCCACCTTATGGACTCTAACCACTTAGGAGGGCCTCCTTATGGACTAACTGCTCAGGTTGACTCACTAGACACCTTAGAGAAAGGGGGTTCCATTTTACTACCCTGAGATCTTTTCTTTTTGGGTTTTTCTCTCTTTCAAGGGAGAGTCCCAAATCCCAGGCCAAAACATGAAAGCCACCAGGAGTTCTGGCATGGTGCCTACTTTTGGATTCCAGTCGGGGGACCCCCAAGGATGGAGTCGAAAATCCCAGAGAAGCCCTCAGCTATGTGGGACACAAAGACCTTTACCAGTAATTCCAGAACTTCAGGGTAAGTGTAGTACAAAAGAAAATTTATTAGCTTTCTAGGGAAAGGACGCTCTCCAAACCCCAAACAGAAAAGTGAGCATGTATATTCAGCAAAGCAGATAATATAGACCCTAACCACAAATTCCCCTTCCCTTCTTCCCCTTTAACCCATCTGCTGTGTCTCAGGAGCTACAATCTATTCATGGAAATCTACCCAGAGTAAAAGCAAAGAAAACAATGTTTTTCATAACGTCTCACCAGATGGTGAAGGACGACCCCTTCCCTTCTAGTCTAGAGGTTTCCATAAATTTTTAGTTTTGGTCAGGATGTACTTTAGTTGTCACAAACAATTTGATTTACAAGGCAAGATACAGGATATTCTGGATCCTTCAGGATGAGATACTTTCCTAGCATAAACATGTCTATAACCTTGGGAGGACTTCATTATCGCAGGCTCAAGGCCTCTCCCAACCCAGAGGCTGGAATCTCCTTTTCCTCATGGAAAAAGCAGTCAACAAGCCTAGAAGAGAAAGAGAGGGGAATTAATTATCCAGCCAGTCCTTTTGGTAAACATTCCCCCTTTGGCTCAATAGCCAATGGAAATATTCTTGTTTTTCGCATGGCAAGCAGACCAAAAACTTTACCTGTGCATCCAAGTCCATATGGATATTGTATCAGCAGAACACACTACATATATGTTCCTAAAGCCTAGGCCCATGGTCACTTTTCCCTTTAGACAACAAATCCTCTTTTGTTGGGTAGATAATTTCTAGGGATTTTTTTTTTTAGTTACTTATGATTGTGAAAACTTTCTACAGATAATTCTTTCTGGTTGTTTTTGATAGCACTTTCATGGCATAGTACAAAAAATTGTGTGGGAGAAACAATATTAATACTAATACAGAATTTGGCATTTTTAGGGCCAGGTCTACAGGGAATACTGTTTATTTGATTCATCAATACTATATATATATATATATATATATATATATATATATATATATATATATATATATATATATATATATATATATGCATATTCAATGGGGAACTGAGTGTGGATCACAATACAGCCTTTTCACTCTCTTTGTTGTTTGCTCGCATTTTGTTTTCTCTCATTTTTTGTGCTTCCACAACTCCCCTTCTATAAAAATGTAAAGCATCATCTATATTAATTCTGAGATCTGTTTTGGATCTGCCATTCAATAGCAAGATAACATTACAAAATATAGAGTTCTCTGCTTTACTTATTTTTATTGTTGTTCAATCATATCCAATTCTTTGTAACCCCATTTGAAGTTTTCTTAGCAAATACTATTACATATGTATACGTATATATATGTAGGTCTAATGTTATAAATATACTAGAGCAGTTTGTAATTTCCTTCTCCAGCTCATTTTGCAGATGAGGAGGAAACTGAGGTAAGCAAGATGGAAGTGACTTGCTCAGGGTCACTCATAGGAAGTGACCTTTGAAAGATGAGTTTTCCTGATTCTACCCTCAGGGCTCTATCTACTGGACCTCATATAGAGCTGCTCCTTTGAATGCAGCAAAATAGTAAGATGCCAAGTTTTATCCTAAATGCAATACAAAGTATACCCAGTGACATAACAGGATTATGGCATTACCTTGATTTGGTATATAGAAAGTAGTGCAATGGGTAGCGACAAACACAGTAGTCAAATGTGCAGTGAGTTACAGCCATCATCTGTAACAATAGCCAGGAGATTGTACAACTTAAGAAAGCTGTTTAGGGACTCCGTGGTCTAGTTAAAGACAATTGGAACTTTCTCCTGCTCCTGAGTGGGTAATCTGATCTCTTTAGTCATAGCCCTTCAAACATAGATATTCTGAGTCTAGATGCTGATTCTTCCCATAGATCTCTGGTCCTCATCTGGAGAGTGACATCACTTCCTGCCATTACATCTGTAGCTCCAAAATTTGCTCACCCTGCAATCGGACAGTTGGGAAGATAGGTTGGTCGGCTCACTCATTTCCTGTTCCATACCAGCTATTTGTCTTTATTCCAAGAAGTCTTACTCTAAACTGACTCTGTTCCTCTGGGGGTTTGAGTTTTCATACATCATCCTGGACTCTTTTATGGTCATTCCCAAGACATTCTGAGATTGTACTTCTGAAAAATCCCTCTGCTTCATTCAGTCTGTGAAAACACAAAGATCCCCAAGTTTATTCTTTACTGGGAGTTCTGATTTTGCTTTTTACTCTTAAAAAACCAGTGAAGAAGTGAGAAGGAGGGGGCTGAAAAGTCAAGAGAATGGCAGGGATGAGGAGTGGGAGATGGCGGAGAATGGTGTCTGTAGACAATCACAAGAGGCTATATTAGATCCCGTTGCAGACATCCTCTGATAAATGTTTAACCATCCCAAAGGGAAGATGAGGATCATTTGACCGGGTCAAGGCAGTTGTTTGGTTTTTCTATGATTTGATAGCTTTTCCAACTTCCTCAAGTCTGCTCCCCTGTTTACCAAATTAAATTGGATACTTTGCCAAATCCACAGAATCCACAGTGGAATACTTGAGATAGTCATTAACTTCTGGAAGAGCTGAGGAAACCTTGGGACTATATCATAGTCCTAATTCCTAAAACAGAATCTGATCAAGGAGGATCAAACTTCCAAGTGTCGCCAACAACCGCTGCCAAGGAATGACATTCTAGGCACCCTTCTCACATTAACCACGCTTCTAGCCAGTGATTTCCCAGAATCACCTTGTTGAAACTTATAAATCACACGAACATAAAACCTCAGGGACTTAAAAGAACACTTACTGGCATTCAAATAACAGGAATCCAGTTGAATGATTCTCCAGATCAGCTACATGAAAAAAAAAAAAAACCCTCCAATTCAGCTACCAATTTGGGCATTCTACACCAGTTGTATTCAGAAGCCATTTTAGAGTAGATTTCACTTTTTATTCTCAGTTACAAAAGGGTGGCAACCAGCAATTAATATTCAAGGCACAGATCAAATAGGCAGGGAAAATGAATTGTCCCCCAATTAATTTATCAAGCCCAATGTAAGTTTGGAGGGAATAAGCATTTATTAGGCACCTATTACATGCCATTTTACATACGTTATCCATCTTGGAAGGTAGGCGCCATTTTATAGTTGAGAAAACTGAGGTAGAGATGAACTGACTTGTCTAAGGTCACATAACTAGTAAATGTCTGACGCTAGATTTCAAGTCAGACCCTAGGCCCAGTGCCCTATCCACTAGCTGCCTCATGATGAAAGACAGCTACATGATTCTTCCTATTTTTCCACACCCACAAGGATAGCAAAATCTGTGAAGTTAACTTTGGAAATCATTAGCAAAAACTAACTCCAATTCTCTGAAGAGGAAAATAAACATTTTCTCAAATACAGTTTTACAGTATTGCAGGCAGGACAATCTTTCCCCAGCTTGCTACTTCTCTGTTTATTTCAATGGTGTTAAAAAGTTCCTTAAACTTCCATTGCTGCCTCTTCTTTCTTCTCTTCTTCTTCCTCCTCCTCTTTTTTCTCTTTCCCCATCTATTTCTCTTTCTCTATGTCTGTCTCTGCCTCTGTTTATCTTTCTGCCTCTCTGTCTTTATGTGTCTCTGTCTTTGTCTCTGGCTATGTGTCTGTCTCTGTCTCTCTCTCTGTCTCTGTCTCCTCTCTTTCTGAACTGGTTTTTGTTAGCGGTTATAACAGTTAGCAAAAAAAGTCCTTATTTAAGTGAAAAAAAAATTACCACTATTTTCTTGCTCTTGTGGAATCAGAAACTGAAGTCACTCCTCAGGACTCTAGGGTATACGGAGTTGCATTTTTTTCTTTGAAGAGAACCTCCATATACTTCTTATTGCCTTTTACTAGAACTTCAGTCAATACTGTATCAGTGTAAACTATCTTGAATTTTCTGTAGTTCTTTTTTTTTTTTTTTTCCATTTACTGACCCTGACAATTCTAAACTGATCTCTTCTTTTTTTTTGGCATTTAAACCTTTTTAATTCATTTTTAATACTTTTGATTTTCAAAACACATGCATAGTTTTCAACATTTACCCCTTTTTATTTTAATAGTTTTTATTTATCAGATATATGCAGGGGTAATTTTACAACATTGACAACTGCCAAACCTTTTGTTCTCCTCCTCCCTCCCCCCCAAGATGGCAGGTTGACCAATACGTGTTAAATACACTTACCCTTGCAAAACCTTATGCTCCAAATTTTTTTTCTCCCTCCCTTCCTGTCACCCCCTCTCTTAGATGGCAAATGTAGCTTAATCATGTCTTTATTTTTCCACAATTATGCTGCACAAGAAAAATCAGATCAAAAAGGGGAAAAAAGAAAGAAAACAAAAAGCAAGCAAACAATAACAAAGGTAAAAATACTATGGTGTGATCCACCCTCAGTCCCCACAGTCCTCTCTCTGGGTGCAGAAGACTCTCCATCCCAAGTCTTTTGGAACTGGCCTGAATCACCTTATTGATGAAAAGAGCCATGTCCATCAGAGTTGATCATCACATCATCTTGCTGTTGCCATGTACAATATTTTCTTGTTTCTATTCACTTCACTTAGCATCAGTTCAATGTTTTTATAAGTAAAATGAGATTGCTAGTGGAAAGAATGGAAAAGAAGGCAAAGTGGAAAGAAAAAGAGTTCATTAAGCATCTCCTGGGGGAAAAAAACAACCCAAAATAAAAATGCTCAGTAACATCATAGCCAAAATCCAGAGCTTCCAGGTTTGAAGTATGAAGGAGCCACATCAGAATCACATTCAGTTTAGCAGAGAGCTTGGGATAGGATATTCCAGAAGACAAAGAATATAGGTTTACAGCTAATAATAATTTAAGCAGAAAACTAAGTATAATGCTATAGGTCAAAAAGTGGGTTTTAATGAAATGAAGGACTTCCAAATGTTCCTAAAGAAAAGACAAGAGCTATGTAGGAACTTTGAAGTTCAAGCACAGAAGCTAAGAGATGTTAAAAAAAAAAAAAAAAAAAAAAAAAAAAAAAAGCTAAAAAGGAAGAACAATGATAATGAGGGACGAAGCTCTGGGAATGGTTCTATTTTGTCATGATTATCTTAAAAGAAAAATGGAGGGGGCAGCAAGGTGGCGCAGTGGATAGAGCACCAGCACTGAATTCAGGAGGACCTGAGTTCAAATCTAATCTCAGACACTTTAACACATCCTAGCTGTGTGACCCTGGGCAAGTCACTTAACCCCAGCCACAAAGGGGGAACAAAATGGAAAGGGAAGATAAATTATTTTACATAATTGAGGTATGCAAGTAGAAAATTAGACAAAAAAAGGAATCAGGAATCAAGGGGAGGAGCTGATACTTGAACCTCATACTCATAGGTAAAAGGAAGGAAGAATACATAGATACACACAGAGTTCCTTTAATAGGGAAATAGGAGGGGGAGATCCAGGCATCTCTAATTGTCCTGATCTGTATCTTGCCACTGGAGTGGGATGGCTCCAGAGGAGAGAGTGAGGTTTCTGATAAAGGTCTCCTTTCCAAAAAATAGAGAGAAATGAATCAAATTTATAAGAATACAAGTCATTCTCCAAATGATAAATGGTCAAATAAAGTTTTCAAATAAAGAAATCAGAGCTATCTATAGGCCGAAGAATAAGCATTCTAAATAACTTTTGATTAGAGAAATGCAAATTAAAACAAATTAAAACCACCTCACACCTTTCAGATTGGCTAATATGACAGAAAAGGAAACTGATCAAGGTTGAATGTAGATCGAAGCAGACTATTTTCACTTTTTTTTTTCTTGTGGTTTTTCCCTTTTGTTCTGATTTTTCTTTCACAACATGACTAATGTGGAACTATGTTTAATATAATTGTACATGTCTAACTTATATAAGATTGCTTGCTCTCTGGGGCAGGGATAAGGGGAGGAAGGGAAAAATTGAAATCGAAATCTTATAAATGTTGAAAACTAAAAAAATGAAAAAAGAATTGGAAAAAAAAACCTCAAAGAAGCCTACTTGAGGCGGAACAAGCTATATTGTGATATACATAGTCCCTTTAAGCAACAAGTTGATGGTAATAATGGAAACTTTGAGATGATTGTCAAGTTTCTCAAGTACCAAGCTCATGTAAGAATAATCAAAAAGCAATAATAAATTCTAATGTCATGGAACAAAAAAAAAATTCCCCAAGTCATAAACATAGAGAAAAATGGTCTCAGGCAGAACTCTCACCTGATAAGTCTCCATCCTGCTATTGAGCCTGCTTTGTGAGCTCTTTAGCAAGATTCTGAAAAATGACTAGGCCATTTAGTCAAATGAACATGATATATTAGCAGACATCCTTGGATATGACAACATTTACTCATCTCTCTCTACGTGTTGTTGTTTGTGGGTCAGTTTACTTCATGGAGTTTATTATTCCATTTCCTGTGGGTAGTTAGATCCTCCAGATGTTCTTCTTTATGGATTCTGTACATATGTGATAATTGCATTGAACCCCACCCTCTCCCACCATTCCTATTGGATCATCTCTGTGATTTTCATATTCATTCAGAACTAATTTTCTTTCTTTCTTTCTTTCTTTTTTTTTTTTTTTTTTTTTGAGGCTGGGGTTAAGTGACTTGCCCAGGGTCACACAGCTAGGAAGCATTAAGTGTCTGAGACCAGATTTGAACTCGGGTCCTCCTGAATTCAAGGCTGGTGCTCTATCCACTGCGCCACCTAGCTGCCCCCCAGAACTAATTTTCTATACAGGAAAAATCAATATAGAATATTCATAACCCAGATTAGGACACAAAACTGAATGAATTGTCCATTCAATTAGACTACGTGTTTTAGACAAGTACCGCATATACCTAGTGAGCTGCTTTCTCAGCTGAAGAGGAAGAGGCAAATGAACGTGTTACGTCAGATCGGGAATTGCTTTGTTTGTAGCTTTGTCCCGTATTTAATATAGGGCCCTGCCTATAGTTTATGTCCACTAAATGTTGAATTCAAGTTAAATGAATGGAAGGTGGGCTGAATAGTATATAGGGAAATTTAGTGATGCAAGTTACTCCCTGCTATTAGAAGTTATTTTTCTACACCCGTATTCTCTCGGTGATGTTATATGATTGACAATCATAGAATATCAGGATGTCTGAAAAATCAACATTAGAAATAACCTAAAGGGCACTAGAGAAGGGCAAAGTGAGCTTAAATAGACTATATCCCTTAATAGTAATGATGTGTAGAAGTAGTGAGAAAGCGATCATCAGAGACAAGCATGACTGCAATAGGAGATGGGTCGCATATGGTCCTGCTGGCTGGCAGATTCACTACTGAGAATGCCCTCTTTATACCTCCCACCTCTTTTAGCCTTTTCTCCTGCTGTGGCTGCTCGTATGATTTGGATAAGAGAGGATTTACTAGCCCTTCCTGTGAGATGAAGGGCCACCAGTTCTTAGCATTTACCCCATCACTGCCTCCTAAAGTCCTCCAAGCCTTCCCAACCTGACTCCATGGCCTTCAGCTCCCTGGCGCTGTCATCTGACCCAAAGGCATAAGGTAAGGATCCTTTGGACCTTTTCAATCTAGCACTTCCAGATTTTATCATTCATCTTCCCTGCATCAGAATTCTCTTTTATATGTTATGTCCCCCAAGTAAAATGTGAACTCCTCAAAAGCAGGGACTGCTCTATTTTTTTCTCTTGTATTTCCAGTGCTTGGCATATAATAAGCATTTAATAAGTGGGGTTTTTCCACTCATTTACTCATAAATTGCAGCAAGGCATGATAGATTGAAGTGCTACACTGCTACCTTGTGTTTATGGAAGGCCATGGACAAGAATGACAAAGGAGAAAAAGGCATTAATAGGTTGAGATCTGTGAGATCAAGAATCCATCAAAGCAGTGTGTGCTAATCCTGTAGCAAATATGGGGGATAATCAATGGATGGTCCAACTGTTGTACCCATAGTTCAGAACTTCATGGATCTGGGGATCACATTTTTTTTTCATAATAGCTTTTTATTTTTCTAAATACATGCAAAGATAGTTTTTGACATTCACCTTTTCAACATTTTATGTTCTAATTTTTTCTCCCTCCCTGGAGACAGCAAGTAATCCAATATAGGTTAAATATGTACAATTCTTCTAAATATATTTCCGTATTCATCAAGCTGCACAAAAACAAAACAAAACAAACAAAAAGACCAGATCAAAATGTAGGAAAGAAAACAAGAAAGACAAAAATTCAAACAAACAAAAACAACAAAAAGGTGAAATACCATGCTTTGGTCTACATTCAGTCTCCATAGGTCCTCTCTCTGGACGTGGATGGTGTTTGCCATCCCATGTCCATTAGAATTGCCTTGAATCCATCTTCTTGTTGAAAAGAATCAAGTCAGGGCAGCTAGGTAGGTGGCTCAGTGGATAGAACACCAGTCTTGAAGTCAGGAGGACCCGAGTTCAAATTTGACCTCAGACACTTAACACTTCCTAGTTCTACGACCCTAGGTAAGTCACTTAACCCCAATTGCCTCAGAAAATAAAAAAAAGAGTCAAGTCTAGGGATCCCACTGATGGGAACACTCTCTCTCTCCATTACTTCTAGCTATCAGTCATCTACTTTTCCTTATTTAGTGGAAGTTGTGTCCATGTTTCTCTGTGGATACTCCACAAGAGTTTCACAAAGAGTGTTCATGAGCTGTTAGAATAATCTAACACTCTGATTAGATCTGCTGTGGATTACACTAATTTTTTTCCCTTTTTAATTTTAATTTTAATTTTAATTTTTTTATTATTTATTTTTTAATAATATTATCCCTTGTATTCATTTTTCCAAATTATCCCCTCCCTCCCTCCACTCCCTCCCCCCGATGGCAGGCAATCCCATACATTTTACATGTGTTACAATATAACCTAGATACAATATATGTGTGTAAATCCCATTTTCTTGTTGCACATTAAGTATTAGCTTCCGAAGGTATAAGTAACCTGGGTAGATAGACATACACTAATTTTTTAAAAATTTTTTTGAATAATATTTTTCCAATTATATCTAAAACTAATTTTAATATTTATTTTTTCAAGTCTTGAAAACTAAATTGTCTTCCTCTCTTCCCCTTCCTCATTCCGTGAGATGGTATGCAATTTTATAAACTTATACATTTAAAAAATGCAAACATATTTCTGGATTACATTATTGAGATCACAGATCCTTTGAACTGTCAAAGAACTGTAGAGAGCAGTGAACTTGGGTTCTGAAAATGTGTAGTTTTAATATTTTAATAAGTGCATTTCAGTATCATTGATATTCTTCAGAATCATGTATTTTATGCATTTAAAAACTTTATTCTGAGAAAGGGTCCCCAGACTTCCCCAGGCTGCCTTCCCAAAGGGTCCCACACAATACAAAAAAGGAGGAAGATGCTCTGCTTTGGAGACATCTCCTTTTGCACAAAAGACAGATGGCTTAAAAATGACTTGATTTTTTTTGGGAGGATGGCAAAAGGAAACACATCTTAAAAACACTAAGGAAACTCATTAAAGGGACTTTCTGGTAAATCGATTTACGAAGCCAGAATTATTGTACAGTGAAAATATTTCCTAATTTGTTGGTTTTGTAAGTGCTGATCTCCCCATGTTGGATCAGGTTTTCTTAAAGCAAGATTCACCTGTAGTGTATGAGTTTTTCTGCTTAAGTGTAATGACTCCCTCCCACATCCCCACCCCGGGACCTTTTCTTCTTCTCTCTCCATGCTTGTTTTACGTGCAGACTTCAGCTCTCACATTAATTTATTATCTCTATGATACATATTCATCCTTAGTCTTTCTCCCAGTCACTAATCCCCTCCGGCTGATGGGATATTTCAATCTGGATGTCCTACAGACATCTTAAACTCATTCTAGATACAAAACTAAACTTAGAATTCCTCCTTCCATTACTCTTGAGAGCATCATCACCCTCCCAGTCCCTCAGATTCACAACCTGGGTGTTATTCTGGGCTCCTCAGCATCTCTCACCCTCTATGTCCAATTGGTTGTCAAAGTTACCGATTTGACCTTTGCACCATCTCTCAAATACTCCCCCCCTTTTCTCTTCTGACATCGTCCCCATCCTGGTGCTGGTCATCTTCACCTCTCTCATGGCCTATTGCAATAAGTGCTGGAGACGTGGGCCTGACTCAAGTCTCTCCCCAGTCCAAACCATCCTCCACTCAGTTGCCAGAGATTATCCTAAATACAGATTCTACCATGTCACCCTCCCCTACTCCGTACACTCCAATGGCTCCCTATTCTTCCAGGATTAAATAATGACAGCTAACATTTATGTGGCACCTTCTGCATGCCAGGCACAACAGTAAGTGCTTTACAAAGAGAATTCCTTTTTTTTTTTTTTTTTTTTTTTTTTTTTTTTTACAAAGATAATTTCACTGGTTCCTCACAAGTACCTGGGAGGTAGGTGATCCTATTATACCCACTTTCCAAATGAGGAAACTGAGGCAAATAGCCATTAAGTGAATTGCCTAGAGTGAAATAACTAGTAGGTATCTGAGGCCAAATTTGAATACAGGGTCTTCCTCACTCCAGGCCAGGGGCTCTACCCACTGTGCCACCCAGCTCCCCTAAATCTAAAGTCCTTTGGCTTGTAATGCCCTTTCTAAGCTACCCCCTTCCTCCATTTACAACCTTTTTACTCCCTCTTTGCCCCCTGGATTCTTGCTGACTTCCTTGCTGTTCTATCTCCTGACTCTGCCTTTTTCATGGGCAATTCCCCTGCCCAGGATGTCCGCCCTTTGCCCGCTCTCCTTCCATTTACCTGCCCATGTGACTTTGGGAAACCCATCAGGGAAGTAAACGGTGAAGGTGGTGTGTGAAAAACAACGCCCCCCCCCAACCCTAACATAGAGCTATTTGCCACTTCTGCCAATGAGCCAGCTTCTCTGGGACCTCTGGGCCGGCTCAGGGAAGAGAGATCTTGCTGGCTCCATTGCTCTGGCCCCCTTTTCGCTAGATCTAATTTGCCCACGCTAATAGTACGCTACAGGCCGGCCGTGTCTACGGGAGTCCCCCTGGGCTGTGGGGCCTTGTTCCTTAAGGTCGGTGACTCAGGGGCCCCTCGGCCGCCTGCCTGTGGCAGAATCACTAAGACCCCGGCAAGCACCTCGGACATCCGACCGGGCAAATCCCATTTTCGAGCTATTCCTACATAAGTGCCAGTCCATGAAGGATGCCTTATTTGTTAAACACATCCCCTGGCCCAAGGAAGGGCCGGGAATCCCTTCTAGGCCTCGTTCTGTTTGCTTGGAGGCATCTGCACTTTGGACCACGCTTGGGAGGCCTTCCGGCGCTATTCAAATCAGCCCAAGAAGCAGAAGGAAAAGTCCTGTGCCTCCGTGGCTCGGGCTCTCGGTAGGTAGCATTCCATTAAATGTATGTAATGTAGCGAAAGGCGGTTTCCCGTTGCATTTCAGCCGGCCAGCTCCGTGACAGATTCTATAGATTTAGGTCACTGGCTCCGCATTTCGCCTCCATTGACCAAGACTATTATGCTTTCCTCACTCCGGGAAAAGCCCCACAGACACTGGGGGGAGGCAGGCAGACAGCTGGCAGACGGCCTCATTGCCGGCCTGAGGGCTATAAAAAGCAATTCGCCAAATCTGTCTTGCCCCACTTCATTTCACATCATTTTTTTCAAGACTTCTCCCTTTGCCCTCAGGATTTCAGCCCGTCTGCTGACGAGAGAGCAGCCGAAATGGCTCATTCGTCACCATCTATTTGCATATTCTTTGGCAGGGCTTTTGGCCACTGGCTTCTTAACACTTTGGAGGGGTCTTTCTCTACAGTCGCCCCCCTCCCCTTCCTCCCCCCCCTCTCTCCATATAGTTTCAAGCGAGACGGGAGGATCAGAGATAGAAGGGACTTCAAGGAGAGTGTCTCCTAGGCCACCTCCTCCTCCAAGTTACGGAGGGAGAAACGGAAGCGCCGGGATTTAACATCTTTGCTAAGAACTCGCCTAAGGTCACGCCCGAAGTCCTCTCCTTCGGAAGGCCGGGCCTCTCTCCCGGGTACCAAAAGGCCTCCGCCGGCACTTTCCCTTTAAACGTGCCGCGTGCGGCTTGATTAATTGGCTCCGGAGTGAGGGAAGGAGGGATAATGGGATTCCGAGTAGCCTCAGTAAAAGGGGGGAGGAGGCAGGGGAGGGGGGATTACAAAAGGAAGGGAACGGGCATATTCATGTGCTAGGTGCCAGGCACCGTGCCGTTGCCAACAGCCCGTTGCAAACGGGGACTCTCTCCTCCGCGGCTCTTGCCATAGACGGCATCTCTGTGCCCACAATAGAGAACGACTCGCTGGGATCCGGGCTGGTCCCGGTCCAAGGCGTGCTCGGGGAGGGTGGGGAGTGCGGCCCCGGGACGCTGAACTTTCCGTGGGAACGCAGCTCGGGGGGGGGGGGGGGGGGCAGGGCAAGAGGAGACAGACGCCTTTCTTTCTCGGGGCCGTCGAGCAGACGGTGCCAGGGGGCAGCAGGTGCCGGGGCCCCCACACTTGGCAGCGAGCTCTTGCTTTCATCAGCCGGACGAGTCGGCAGTTTGAGAGAGGAGAGAAGGCGACTTGGGAGGGGGCGACCGGATCAGTTGGCCGCGGCGATCAGGGCTTTTCTGGCCGCGCTGCGCTTTTTGCCTTTCCCCTTCCCCGAGCCCCCCCCCGCCCCCGCTTTAGACCTCCGGCTCGCAGCTGTCATTTGCCTTTCCTGCCTGGGCCTCCCCCTCGAGCTTCCCCCGCTACCAGCGGCCAGAAGTGGGCCGGAGGGCGCAGCTCCCCCCCGCGGCGCCAGGAGCCTGCCGCCGCTCCCTCTGCCTGATGGGGGTCGGTGCCCACCTCGAGCCGCCGTGCCCAGCCTTCGAATCCCTCCCCGCAGGAGCCCCGACCTGCCCGCACCGAGGCGGGTTCCTCCGGGGCACCCTCCCCTTCCCCTCCCGTGCCCGGCCACAGGAACGGCCCCGCCCCCTCAGCCCTGCTCCCCACGGCCCCCTCCCCTCGGCCTCTCTCCTGCTGCGCTCCGCCCCGCCTCTCGCGCCCCCCGCCCGCCGGCTCCCATTCGGCGCATGCGCACCCCCCGCGCTCCACACCCCACAGCCCCCGCTCGGCCAGGAGTATTGTAGCGGGGTCTTGTCGCTGTCGCCCCGTGTCTCTCTGTTTCTCTCTTCCCTTTCTTTCTCTGCTGTCTGTCCGTCGGTCTGTCTGTCTCTTTCTTTGCTCTCTCGCTCTCGCTCTCTCGCTCTCTCCCCACTCCCCACACAGGCACGCACACACACGGGCGACACTCGCCCGCTCGCTCCCAGGAACATGGCGGCGAGTCAGGGCAGCGGCGGCGGCGGCGGCAGCGGCGGCGGTGGCGGCGGGGGTAGTCCGGCTCCGGGGCCCGCGGGGTCGGGGGCGGGCCCGGGGGCGGGCCCGGGCCCGGGCCCGACGCTCTTCAGCCAGCCCTTCTCGGGCGGGCCGCAGTGGCCCCCGGGGAGTCTGCAGCCCCCGCCGGCCGCCGGCCGAAGCCTGGACCGGGCCCTGGAAGAGGCGGGCACGTCGGGCATCCTGAGCCTCAGCGGCCGCAAGCTCCGCGACTTCCCGGGCTGCGGCTACGACCTCACGGACACCACGCAAGCAGGTGCCAGGGGCCGGCCCGGGGGCGGAGAGGCGGCCGGGCGCCCTGGGCGTGGCGGGGGCCCGAGATGCGGGCGGGGCGCGGCTGCGGATTCCGGGAGGGGGTCCCCAGGCTGGCACTTAGGTGCCAAAGTCCGCTCCTGCCGTCCCCTTCCCCTCTGTGCCGGGGCAGGCCGGCACCCGCGCCCCGGGCAGGGCACAGCCCTTTGCTTTTCGCCAGTTGCCCCGGATTTCGTTTGTTAGCCCGGGATGAAGCGGGGGACGGTTTCTTCATTGTCCCGGGAGCGGAGGGGGTGCTGGGAGCTAGTGGGACTGCGAGGTCGGATCCTGGGGAGCTTGCTTATTTGGGGTTAAACCGGAACCTTACGATTAAACCAAAGCAAACCTGGCAAAATTTCTAAGGGAAAAACTGCTTCCCCCCCCCAAAAAAAAGTTACCCTGGAATCAGATTACAAATAGGATGTTAAATCTCTCAGGCAATATTGTTTAAGTGAGTGCCTACTGTGTGTCAGGCCCGTTGCTAATTGTTTTCCCGACCTCAAATTGAGGCTCTAAATATTAGGTATATGATTATCACTTTGACTGAGAAAGTGGTCATTATGTTGTTCCCAGTTAGCAGTGCCCACCCAGTGTCCTTCGAATTCCTCAAATACTTATTTTCTGCTAACCTCTGTGGTGTATTGCATTTTCTCTTATGAGCACATCCCTCCCCCCCCCCCCCCCTTCTTTCTTCCCGGCTAGGGTTGATTATTTTTGAGTGTGTGATGAAAAGGTCATTTTGCTTGTTCTTTAATTCTGTGCTCTCTTCCATTTTCTATGGGGAGTTAAATCACAGATGAAATTGCTTTAATTGTTTTGAAATAGATCTGGTGATTCTAAAGCTTTTAGGCTTCGCTGTGAATTTGATGTTAATGAGAGAGAATAAAAGACCATTTATATGTAGAGCAAGATTTCTGCAAGCTGAATTTGCAGCAAAAACAAAAACCGGGGTGTAATATTAGCTTACCTTCTCTTGCCTTTACATTTTGTCTTCCAGACATAGACAGATAGCAAGAGAGCCATTTCCCTGATTTTACAGAGGCCCAGGAACCTTATTTTTGTCCAAAGTTATGTTAGGATTTGAATCCGGATCAGTGGAGATAGAATATGGGGACCAGCCTTAGATACTTACAGGCCATGTGACCCTGGCTATGTCACTTTACCCTGTTGGAGTCAGTTTCCTCATCTGTGAATGAGTTGGAGCAGGAAATGGCAAACCACTCCAGTATCTCGGCCAAGAAACCCCCACCCCTCAAAGGGATCCCAAAGATGACTTAACTAGAACTTTTGAGTTCAAGTCCACAGCTATTGCTGCTCCATGATGGTGCAGACGTGGTCATTATGGAGAGAAAACAAAGCAGAAGTGACCTTTTTTTTTTTTTTTTTTTTTTTTCCTTTTTAGCCCTTTAATTTGTGATTAATCTCCTTTCAAATACAGGCTACTTTGAATTCATTCTTGGAACAAACATTTGTGATTGAAAGGTCCCCCTGTGCAATACATCCTAAGTTCTGGTTCCAGCTCTCAGTGATCCTAAAACCTAATGGATATCAGAAGATATGTACACAGATATAACACAGATTGGATTAATTAGAGATATATAAGGAAAAGAAAAAGTCCTTTGAGCTCACATAAGGAAAGATACTTTCAAACGTGGGGGAATCAGGGAATCTGCCTTCAACAAATGTTTGTTGTTAAATTGCTATTTCGGTATGAATATGTAATTTGTGAAGGTTGCTAAATGTTCTTTCTCTCGCGATAACTATGTCGCCAAAACAACACAAACAGATATTTAAGCAACTTTTTTGTTAGAATGTTCTTTGTATTTGCTTCTCTCTTAAGGATGTTTGTGAAAGGGATTGTTCTGTACTCCTTTGTTACACAGAATTGAAAGTATTTATTCTTGATTAACTTTCAGTGGTTCCCCATTTACCTATATGATAAAAGTCAAACTTAGCCTGCTTATCATGGACCTGAACATTGCAGGCTTATCTTCCTTAATTGGGCCTCTCTAGAAAATTGTTCTCTTTTCTGTTCCTCCCTATTGTCCATGTATTTTATTTGTTCACACATTTGACCAAATTTAGCTTGTTTGTGAAATCATTCTTGAGCATTCTGGCCCATAGTGAACTTTTCCTCATTTGGTCTCTTGTATCGTTTTATATTATTTCTTTTTTGCTTTTTTATTTTACATAAAGTCACAGAATCGAGGTCTTTTAGCTCTAGAAGAGAACTCAGAGATCAGCTAATACTGGCTTTTGTGTTTGGTTCCCTTGACTAGGTTGCCTAGTCCCTGAAAAGTACTTAATCTTCCACTTGATATTCCCCCCCCTTGCCCAGAACCTAGTGCTGTCCTTTGCTCACAATAGGCAGTAGATAAATATTTATGCAGTGATTGGCCCGACGTGTGTTCATTTAGGAATTCCTGGAGTTATACATACATTTAGTAAACCAGTTTACTATTTCAAATTGAGGAGCTTCCAAGATCCTGTTGTGGACTCCTTTCCAGGTAGTCATTTCCCTAGATTTATCAGAGAATTTAAAAAGTCAAAATTAGGGATAGTAAACTTTAACTCTAGTCCAACCATCCTTGGAAGCTATTGGCCACTCTGAAACATCTAATACAAAGCCATTTGAATCTGCTTGAAGACCCCTATGGAAAGGGAAACAAATTCTCTTTCAAGATACTTGGGAACAGCTCTGAGAGTTTACAAATTTTTTCTCCAGCCATCAAGCTCAAATTGATCCTTTATAACTGCCCTCCACCCCCCAGTTTCTCTTGGTTCTAATGTCTGCTGCCAAACAGAACAAATTGAGTTCTAGCCCCTCTGATATTTGAATCTCAGGTAACTCTTTTTTTCCTTCTCTTCTTCTGGAAATATATCCCTAGTTCCTGGAGATGCTTCTCCTGCACCATGGATACCTTCTTCTGGATGTTCTTTAGCTTTTCGATATCTTTCTTAATCTGTGGTATCCCCAAATTGCCCAGATGAGGTCTAAAGGCAGAAATCCTCTGAAATTCTTCTCTTCGTTAATTTGATTTTAAATTTTGGTTAATGTAAATCTTTAATATTACACAAGAAGTATTTTGTTGCTGATATTTTTCTTCTCTCTTGAACTTTCTAAAACTCTTAGACTGTTGCCTATCCCCTTGAGCTACGGCTCTCTCCTGGTTCTCTTAGCTGTCTGGTCTCAAGACACTGGGCTTTTGTGACCCAGGAAAATCATTTAACCCCTGTTTGCCTCAGTTTCCTCATCAGAATGGGGGTACTAACAACACTTACCTCCCAAGGTTATTGTAAGGCTCAGTGAGATAGATGTAAAGTATAAATGTTAATTATTATTATTGTTATTGTTGCTGCTGCTGCTACTACTAAACACCAATGTCCTAAGTTCTGTCCTACCCTCTCACCCTCCAGCTCTTCTCTTCTCTCCCTACATTGTCTCCCATTGCACTTCCATCTATGCCCAGGACTGTGATTACCACACTATTTAGATGGATCCCAAATTCCAGCCTGAACTTTAACCTGAACGTCCACTTCCACATTTTTACCTGCCTGCTTCAAACATGTCCAAAACATTCTCTTCCCCTAACACTATTCCTTCCTTTCATCTTCCTAATTTCTCTTGACAGCTGCTCTCCCATCCTTCCTGCCACCTCTGCTTCAAGTCTCTGGATCATCTCCAACTCTTTCCTTCATGTCCTGCATCCTGTGATTATTTGACTGACTGTCTATCCTTTCTCCCCAATTTCTCTCCCATCTTTCTGCTTTCCACCTATTTCCAGAGTTTCTAGCCCCATTTCAGACCTTTTCCCCTTTTCTTCAACTGTCTTCTTGCTCTATCGTCCTTAACAAAACTACCAAAATCATGCTAGTAGTGCACAAATCAGACCATAACACTCAGCTGCCCCAAACACTTCAGTGATTTCCTTTCATGTCTAGGATAGATAAAATACAAATTCAGCCTGGCTTTTAATGCCCTTCACAAATTTA
Organism: Sminthopsis crassicaudata; assembly: GCF_048593235.1. NCBI lineage: Eukaryota > Metazoa > Chordata > Mammalia > Dasyuromorphia > Dasyuridae > Sminthopsis > Sminthopsis crassicaudata. Next base: position 8,246,445 of record NC_133623.1, on the reverse strand, counting down.
TTCTGCTATAACCTCCCAGCTTACTTTCACACTAGATCTTTTTTTGTGTTTTAGCCATTATCTGATCTTGTCTTTAGGGATGGCCATTCCCCATACCTTGAACATATGCTTTCTGCTTCCTTGCCTAGAAAATAAGCTTCCTTCAAGGCCCAACAAGTTAGCATCTCTTTCTCAAGCCTTCCCTTATCTCAACTGAATTGGATCTTCCCATTTTCAGATTTTCAAAGCTGTTACATTGCCTTGAATTGTGCTGCTTTGTATATCTCTTATCTCCTCCCTTATATTTCATTCAATTTTGTTTTATTTTTTTCAGTTCTGAATTCTAACCTACCCTCTTCCCCAACCTATTGAGAAGGTCCTTCCTTCTTTCCTTCCTTCCTTCCTTCCTTCCTTCCTTCCTTCCTTCCTTCCTTCCTTCCTTCCTTCCTTCCTTCCTTCCTTCCTTCCTACCTTCTTTTCCTTCCTTCCTTCCTTTTTTCCTTCCTTCCTTCCATCTTTCCGCCTTTCCTCCTTCCTTCCCTTTTTCCCTCCTTCCTCCCTCCCTCCTGCCCTTGTTCCTTCTCACCCTCCTTCTCTCCTTCCTTCCCTTTTTCTTTCTTTCCTTCTTCCCTCCCTTCCTCTCTCCCTCCTTCCTTTCCCATTGATAGACCTAATTATGGTACTTTGACCTACTGTTTTTTTCTGACTTGACTAGGTTCGCCCCCATTTAAGCAGTCTGGTAACCTTACTGAATTGTTAGTATTAGGGTTGGACTTTAAAATGCTCTACATATATTATCTCATTTAACCCTCAAAACAACTCTGTGATGGAAGTATTCTCCCCATTTTACAGACAAAGAACTGAGGCTTAGAGGCAAAGTCTTTTAGGGTCTCACAGAATTAATGGTTGTCAAAATGTAGAATTTGAGATCAGTTCCTTCCTGATTCAGATCTAATCCTCTGTTATACTACTCTATAAAAAATTCTCAGATAAGATTTAAAAGCCTACTTCAATTTTCTGTAATTTTTTGTGTATTATATTCTCAAGTAGTTCTGCCTTATACCCAACTTCTTTTTTTGCTATAATTTAAAACTCTTTTCTCTAGTTTGGGCATGCACACATCCTGCGCAAGTCATTTATAGCCTTCATATATTTGGCTATAGTTAATTTGCTCCACAATTTGCCTTGAGAATAAATAGATCTGATTTTTTAAGCTGTTTTTACAGGACTTGTTTTCAAATCCATTATTCTCTTCTAGACCACTTGTTCTGAAGATATGCTTACCAAAGTGTTAATTGAATGGTGTAATAAAACAACTGAGATCAATTCTAAAGATAAGCAAGGAAGAATGATTTTGATAGAATGTCAAAATCTTGCCCAGATCTCCTTGGCTTAGATTTTAACTTGTGGTTTCCTGTTACCTCCCCAGCTCTTTTATGATATACTTACCTCAGTTGTGTTGCCTTTAATTTATTTTTATTCAACTCTACTATTTTTTACATTGTTCTTTTAGCTTATGTGCCTTTTTGTAGGCCATCTGTCTAAATTATTGGAGCTGTTTTCAATTTGAAATTTTTGCAGTTCTTTCTTTTAGTAATCTCCTTAACCCCTCCACCCACATCCCCAATTCTCCCCCAAGGACGAACAATATTCCATCAGCAAAGGTACTCATTGCAATGTCACTCTGGCAAAACTCAGGAAATTCTGACATTGCACTGTTCATCCTTCCAGTTTAACAACCGGCATTGTAGTCGGGGAACCCCCTCTACTTATCAGCCAATGAAATGTAATTGTATTTAGGCCATGTCTTCTCATCTTTTTTTCAAAATAATATTAATGTAGGGCACAGAGTAGGGCCTCAGATATTTTTGACTTGGATTGAAGCAGCCAGTTTGCCTGTGAATTATAATTCTCCTCTTCCTCTCAACTGATAAATTCCCTTTACCTAACAAATGCTCTCTTGTCTCTTTTCCCCATCCATTACAGCAGCTTGCTCACTTCTTATATTGAGCCAAAATCTACCTCCCTGTAACTTCTTCACACTGATCCCATTGGGTAAAGTGAATCCTATTCACTTGACAGCACTTCCCCTATGTGAAGACACGATCATGTCCCCTTCCAACTTTCCTTGTTTGTATAAATGGAACAATAATAGTAACTAACATTTGAGTAGGGCGTACATTTGCATGCTTTATTTCATTTGATCTTCACAACAGCCTTGTGAGATTAGATAATACAAATTTTATTATTCCCATTTGACAAATTAAGAAACTGAAGCACATTCAAAGTAAGTGATTCATAGAGCTGGAAGTTGGTGATAGACTGGTTAGTCTCTCTCACACTGCATGTGCATCCTGTTACTTCAGCATTGTCTCATATGAAATGGTTTTGAGTCGCCTTAACCATCCTGCTGGCTTTTCTCAGGATATGTTTCAGCTTGTCAGCATCCCCCTTAAAATGTGGCTTGTAAGTCCTGCCTTTGACACCACGGACTGTGTGATGCTGGACATGTCACTTCAACTTTCTTTGCTGAAGACTACTCTCTTATGGCTACAAATTGCAGAACAGATAGCAATCTGTATTGGTAGGGGGAAGATTCCCTACCAGGAAGTTCCTACACCTAAATCACAGGTCCAGACAAAAAGAAAAAACCCTTAGGGTGAAATTAACATTTCTGGCTGATTCACATGGCTGATTAATAATTCATCTATAGTTACTACAGCTATATATCTATGTCTGTCTGTCTGTCTACTTATCTACACATACATACACACATCTCATTTCTCCTTTGGGGATAAAAAATTTGAGAATGTACGTCAGCATATAACATGTATATATTTAATAAGAATAGCCAGCAATTGCAGCATTTTGTAAAGCATTTTACAGATATCATCTGTATACAGTTTGACTGTTTTAAGATACCTGTTCTTTTTGCTTTTGCTGACTTTGGTAGCCTATATATATATATATATATATATATATATATATAGTTAGTTAGTTAGTTAGTTAGTTCATGTGAGAGATTCATTCTTTTTTTTTTTTCCAGTTTTCTATAGTTTTTGTTCCAGGGTATAGAAATTAATTGAATTTTATTTGATGTCTACTTTGTTAACAATATTTGTGATGATGACCAAAATATACTTTTGAAGATTTTTTTATTTGTATGTTGTCAGTGCAAAAGAATTTTTGCTAAAAAAATTGGCTTTTGATTTCTTTTGTGTATATGTATATGTATTTTAAAGAACTAATTGTTACTTCTTGTTCACTTCTTTACTTGGCCTTAATTTTATGTGTATATGTGCCTTTGACATGTAGCATGATCAGGATGACAGGAGGTTTATGTGACCAGGATCAGAAATCATAGTCATCCTTTATTTCAGGGTGGGGGTGAGGGTGTTGACCAGTTGGAGCCTGCAAGCTGTGACTGGAGGGCCAAAAACATGTGGCAACAACTTTTGGTGACTAAGAATAGTTTTTATATTTTTTACAATAAAACTTGATTTTAAAATGTAAAAACTCTTTTTACCTCTAGAGACAAACAAAAACAGGTGGTGTCTAGACATATTTTGCTGACCCCTCCTCTACATAAAAGAAAAAAAAATAAGATTTCAGCCCAATAAGTGCAAATAAGCTACAGACAGGATAAATTTGAAATAATCAGTAGTGGGAAGATGCTAAGGGCTTGGATCTCTCCTTCCAACTCACCAAAGGAGGACTTTTCAGGGGAGGGGGGGTCAGACAGTTAAGTAACCATATGATTTAGTGAACCAGTCCAACATGAATGAATGAATGAATGAATAAAACATGTATTGAGCATTTTTTCTTTTCAGAAATCACTGTACTAAGAACTGGGGCTACAAACAGAAGTCTGCCAGTCCCCGCTTTCAAGAACACATGGGGAAGGTTTCTGCCGCCAGGCAGATGGAAATCGAGGTCCCTCTTTGTTTGTACAACTAATTCTATTCCCTCACTTGAGTGACTACAATTGTCTAGATTTGGATGTTCATTGACACAAATAGGCATCTCTTTTTGAGCCTTTCCATCCACCTGATGGCCTTGCTAGGAAAGAATGTCACTAGAAGTTGTTGGACAGCTTAGTGCCAATTTGGGAACACTATATGTTTCCCATCCCTTAAATGATTTATGTGAATGAATTATTCAGAGATAATTTTCCTTGAGACTGATAACCTTCAAAATTTTACCATTTTTCATAAAGAATTGTGTGGTTTTTAAAAACCCAATGTGAAATGATAGTTGTTAAAAATTATTTGAGAAAAGGAGTACTACATAAATGGCGCGAGGGGTGTCTGTGTGCAGAGTGTTCATGTTCTCCAGAAGCAAGAGCAGTGGACTGGGAATCTGGCCTCATGTTCCCACTCAAGTAGCTTACTTTGTCCCTCTGAGTTGCATGGCCTCCTTGGAGGAAGGGTAAAGGACTTAGATGAGGTTCTCTCCAAGGGACATTTTTATAGTTCCTGACTCTGCCCCACTCCTGCTTGGCACTTGGGTTGCATAGTCGATAGTGAGTTAGGAAGATCTAAGTTCAAATCCTGCTTTAGCTGGCTGTCAAGCTGGCTAACCTGAGCAAATCACAGAATCTCTATCAACCTGTGTTTTCTCATCTGTAAAATGAGGGGATCGACTTTGACGTCCTCTACAGTCGCTTCTAGCTTTAAATCTATGATCCCCCTTCTAGCCATTTTAGGAATTCCTCCTTTTTAGGAGCTTTCTAGTTGACTGTATTCCCTAACCCTACAAAATTGAGTGTGACTTAGAACATTTTGTCTTCCTGCTGTACCTTCTTGCTGCATTCCCATCATTTTGGATGGTGTGATCCTTGTACTATCCTCCCAAGTCTGAAATTGGGAATGCTTTTTGATAACTCATCTTTCTTCCCTAGAGGGCCCAGACAATTGGCTGCTTCTTGTCAGTTCTGGATAACATATTTTAACGGTATTCCAGTTGTCAGCCATTCTGGAATCTCCTGTATATTGCAACGAAAATAATTTCTTAATGTCCACTATTTCATTTAGTTAGATTAGAGTTCTCTAATTCAGGGAACTTAGTTATTTAGTCTCCTAGCTAGAGGCAGCCAGTAGGCACAGGGAATAAAGTGTTATACTTAGTTAGGAAGAAAGACGTGAATTCACATTTGGCCCCAGACACCAACTTTGGCCCTAGATGCTTACAAACTGCGTGTGAGATCAAGTACATTGCTTAACCTCTGTTTGCTTCAGCTTTCTCAACTGTGAAATGGGGATGAGAATAGCACCTGCCTTCTAGGGTTATGATGAGGTGACATGATATTTATAAAGTGCTTAGCACCATGTGCAGCAAATAGTAAGTACTTAATAAATAAATCCTGCCCCTTTTCCTTGCCTGTCCTTACATTCATCTTATTAGAAAGAATATGTTAAGAGAGCAAGTAGTTGCTAGAGAGAGGTCCTCCAGCACCATAAAGCAATGCCAGCTGCTGGGAGAGGCCTAGAAGTTCCAAAACAAGCTCCTGATAAAAGGCCCCAGTCTTAACTCTTTGGGGTCACTTTGCATACAAGTAGCCAGTTTTACATTCCTCCATAGGGCATCACAACATGGTAATCAGGATTTAGAATTATTGAGAGTCATCAAGCAGAGGCTAAATTGATTGGTATAGTCAGTTTTCCTATTTGTAAAATGTCTCCAAATGGAAGCACAGAAAGTTAGACTTGACTTAAATAACTAATAATACGCACTGAGAATGTTAAACATCATTCCTAACTAGTGCTACAGAACTAAGCAGAAAAGACTCCCCTAGAGAGTTCCCCCTTAGGAGCCAGGGTTTCATGTCCCTAACTGAGCTTTCACCTTCCTATCCCCCACCAACCCCACTCTTATCCCCCAGGCTCAGCAAACTCCAATCCATCCTTGCTTGAGTCAGGAACACTTACAAAGGGGCTTCCTGGTAGCAGGAATTCTTGGTCTGTTATCCTTGAATTTGTTTTTTAAAAATATTTTGAGGACTGTATAGGAATGTAACTTGCTTTCCAAAATATTCATGCACATGATTATTATCTATTGTAATGTATAACACGTATACATGTGTATATAAATATGTTGAATATGCACATGTGTGTATACATATACATATGCACAAATACATGCAGACGTGGGGATTCTGAATAGGACTCCAAAAGCTTCACCTTTAAGTTAAGGGGAAGTATCAGCAGCTCATGGCATGCAAGGCAAAGTTATTTCAATGTAAATAACTGTTCCAGGGTATGCCATTGTTCATTTCAGGCAGAATAATGAGGTCTTGAAGTCTTTTTGCTTTCCTGTGCCCTTATTCCCTTTCTTCTTTTGTTTTCTCCTGGATTCACCTCCAGTTTTCCAGAATTCTTTATCATCACCCTTCATCCAAGCTTGCCTTCTTCATGTTCCCCAGTCATAAATCCCATGTCCTCCACTGAATGACAGAAAAAGGCAGTCCGATTATGCCATTTAAAGGGTTTCACATCTGTGCCTCTTGCCTTTGCCCTGCACTTTTTCCTTCCCCACCAGGACAGAAGAACGGGAAGCAACAAATTGGCACCACACCAATTTCTGAAAGATTGCTTAATCCTTGTGGAAAGGTGTCTTTTGGACCGCCTTCAGCCAAATGTCCTCGAAAGCAGAGTCTTATGCATCTGGTCATTATCTTGTGCTGATTTATTGACCTCACATCCAGGCTCATCCAGCAAGCATTTATTAAGTGCTTATTACTATGGTCAAGGGTATCATGCTAAATGCTGGGGATACAAAAACAAAACACAGTATAGCTCCTTCCCTCAAATAATTTATACTCTCTTAGGGCAAAAGCTCTTAGCCTGATAGCCATGAATAGATTTTAAGGGCTCCATGAACTTGAATCAGAAAAAAAAGTAACCTCTTTATTTTTATTCATTTCTAACTAAAATTTAACAATACTGTCAATTATGAACAGCATTAATAAATCACAGGAGAATTGACAGCTGTTGATTATGTCACCAGTTGAAGTGGCAGATATTTTCATATTGCATTATAGTTGTAATATATACCTCCTAATGCTGGAATCACTGCAGTTGTTAGCCTTTCAGCTGGATTGCATGTGGTCCCAGTCTTCCTCCCCTCAGACAGCTTCTGGAATGGAGCTGGCCACTTTTGGGAATCCCCAAGTTTTATTTGATTGCTAAAGAGATCCCTGACACCAAAAAGGTTAAGAACAAGAACCATTGTCTTAGGAGGGTAAATATATATATATATATATCCACACAATTTAAGAATGGGGCAGGGTCAGAAAAGACACATGATGTGAGACTTTATGCTAGGGAGAGGTGGAAATGAGGAGTGGGGCCACACCCAGATGGGAGAAGGAATGCTGCATCTAGGGAATAGCTAACTGGTAGGCAGATTTGGCCAGAGCATCGAGTGTTTGAAGGAAAATAATTTGTGTGGGCTAAGTCTGGAAAGATTGACTGGACCAGATCAGAAAGGGCTTCAAAAGGGAAGCTGAAAAGTTTGCATTTTCTTTTAGAGGCGGTAAGAAACCAATAATGGCTCTTAAACAGGGAAGCGATATGGTCAGACTTGTGCTTCAGGAACAATCAATTTGGCAGCTGTGCTGGAATCCAGTCCAGTTAGGAATTCCTTGTAATAGTATAAGCCAGACGTCTTAATGGCCCAAACTTAGCGATGGCCATCTGATCAGAGAGAAGGGCAAGAGATACTGTGGAGGCACATTTGACCAAACTGCAACTGATTTGATATGGGGCTGGGGGACAGGAAAGATTGAAGGGTGTTTTTAAGGTTGTCTCCTTTGGTGACTAAAAGGATAGTAGCATTCTCAATAGAGTTAGGAATACTCTGAGGGGAAAATGGGGCTGGGGGGAAGATAATGAAGTGTATTTGGAGATGCCCAACAAGACATTGGGCAGCGTGGTGGTGAGGTGTTCCAGAAAAGAACATGTCCACTTGGTGGGGAGGAGGAAATCCTACCCTGGGATTTAGCAAATTTTAAAAAAAAATATTGTGAATAACTAAACTTCAATATAATTTTTATATAATTCATTGTAATTTGTTTTATGAATTTAAAATATTCTGAGAAAGACCCACTAGGCTTTGCCAACCTGTCAGGGGCGTCTCTGACATACAGAAAGTTAAGAACTCTTAATAGAGAACAGTTGTAGAGTTTGGGGTCCTAAGCTATTCTATGCAGTGGTCCCAAATTGGTACAGTTCTCTTGGTGTCACCTCAGGCTCCTTAAAGCATTTCCATATAGTTCTACTTTTTAGTCTCAATCTTGTTGTAGGCCTTCATGAACTACATGTTTTCTTGTTAAAAATATAAAAAAAAAGCAAGCCAGTGTTTTTTTCCTACGTGTGTTGGCTTACCTCTACATATGTGGGTCATGTATGCATTTGATCAGTAAGTCAAGGCAGCAGAGACCCAACGGTTGACCTATGTCCTCTGAAACCTAAGTCCATCTAGTATATGATTTGGTCACATGACCTATCTGTCCCTTCCCCAGCCTCAGCATTAGGAAGAGCTACCACCACAGAAAGGTGAGTTTGGTTTGCGGATGGTGAGGGTGTCTGTCAGTGCTCTGAGCTGATTTATTAGGGTTTCGAGGTGGAAAGGAAAAGCTGCCGGAATTGCTGACAGACAGTTGTCAGGCCTCGGACAACCAGGTTCTGCATCTTTTTTCCTCAATGTAGAGATCCCTCCTTTGATGGAGCCTGATGGCTACAAGACCATTCATACTGCTAGATAATCCTCTTCATCTACATTCAAAGTTGGGCCTTTTGCTTTTAATGTCAGTTTGTGTTTTTGTTTTATTTTTTTGCTATTCAGGCCGTTTTTGTTTTCTCAAAATGGGCACCCCATCATCCATCGCTACAATTCAGAGAGATCTTTTCATTTTATTTTTTTTATAGTTTTTTATTTACAAGATATATGCATGGGTAATTTTTCAGCATTGACAATTGCAAAACCTTCTGTTCCAACTTTTCCCCTCCTTCCCCCAAATGGCAGGTTGACCAATATATGTTAAAGTATAAGTGAAATACAATATATTTATATATGCCCAAACAGTTGTTTTGCTGAACAAAAAGAATCGGACTTTGAAATAGTGCATAATTAGCCTGTGAAGGAAATCCAAAATGCAGGTGGACAAAAACAGAGGAATTGGGAATTCTATGTAGTGGTTCATAGTCATCTCCCAGAGTTCTTTCACTGAGCGTAGCTGGTTCAGGTCATTACTGCTCTATAGGAACTGATTTGGTTCATCTCATTGCTGGAAAGAGCCTCGTCCATCAGAAGTGATCACCATATAGTATTGTTTGTTGAAGTATATAATGATCTTCTGGTCCTGCAGAGAGGTCTTTTTGCTGTTGCTTTCCATAATTGGTAGTTGTACCACTTATTTCAGCGTGCAATGGGAAAGTTTCTTTACTCCATGATGTCTCCATCATTGATTAAGTTCTTTGGGAGTATCTTAGAAATTTGGTGACTATGCATTTTATTTATTCCTATGAGCCTTCAGTGTCATGGACTGACTTTATTCATTTGTCCTGATTGATAGTATCATGATTTCTTGAGAGTACTTAGTTCAGAAGTCACCTGTCCATATAGGGCATCTGTTGAAAGCAGATGCCAAAGCCATGAGATTGTCATTTCCCATCAGGCTCCAGCACCAGTCGTCATTCCTTCAAAGATAATCTCAATCTCAACGGCAGTATCCATAACTCTAGCTACTGTCTCCTCTTTGCTGTTCCTCTTGATAGTTCTTTTAGATGGGAAAATATAGAAGGAAGTAAGACTTGAGAGGATATTAATTATATACAGTAACTGCTTTATATTGTCAAGTCTTATAAGACTTTTTTTTTAATTTTGACACTGAAGAGCTGAACATGTGCTGAGGGCTAAGTTACGTCTTTTCTTAAATATTTTATAAAATGTATATAAAATTCTAATGATACATACACAAGACCATACTGTATACAGTCCTGTTTAATAAACAAAACCATTGTCCTTGTCATGAGAACAAAGCATACATTTTTCTAGCATTTTTAAAAATTATGTATGTGGTGATAATCCATTTCTTGGATTGTTGTTATGTTTTTTCCTGGTACAAAGTTCAGAATGTTTCATAGCTAGTTTCCAACATCCTAGAATGGTATTAGTGAGAATAGGGAAGATGGTAATAATCATAACATGTTCAAAATTTAATAACTAGCGATGGAGACAAAATTGGGATTTAAGTATATACTTCAATGCTTCATTCATCTGCTAGGCCAGAATTTCCCACATGTTATCAGTCAATACCTAAGAACTTTTGGAAACAGGCCCATGAGAAGAGAGTGTTAAAAATGCCATTCTCTTGATAAGTTGTTTAATGCTAGATTAAAAATGTTAACTAATCTTAGAATTTCACTAGAGCCATGCATGTACTCAATGGCATTGTTTTTCAAACATTTTTCTCCCCCTTTTGTTGGTGTGATTCATCTAGGTTGGGGTACTAAGGAGGGGAAGAAACTAGGGTTACTCTAGAATTGGAAAGACAGGCACAAGGTCTTGGGAAATTTGGGAGTGACACTTGAGGAGTTTTTGCTGGAATTCGAATTCGCTTATGTACCTTCTAGTCTCTAAATGTATCTAAAGAGGAAGGCTTTTTTTGGAGTTTACAATCCAGTCTCTGCGTCAGATTGCCTATCTTTCTTGAGCCAGATCACCAAATTGTAGATCCCAAGGATTTGTTGAAGGATAGTTGTTGATCACAATACTTAACCATGTAATGGCTTAATTTTTTTCTTCCTTACTGCATACTATCATTAATTACATATAATCTTCTTTAACTACATATTATTTTTGTGATATTCAGAATCAGTTAAATATAATCAATAGAGGAAAGACACTGGCATTAAGTAGGGAATCAGGAAAAGTTTCTTGTAGAAGGTGGGATTTTACCTGGGACTTGAAGAAAATCCGAAGGCATAGATGAGGAGAAAGAGGATTCCAGTCCTGGATGAGAGATCAGAATGTCTTGTTCACGGAACCAGAAGCGTTGATATGGTCAGCGGGAGTGAGTGAGGTATGAGGAGACTGATAAGGTATGAGGGGGCCAGAGGAGAAAGGGTTCAAACCCAAATGACAGACTTTATATTTAATCCTGAAGGTGGTGAGAAGCCACTGAAATTTATTGGGGGGGGGTGGCAGGAAATATGGCCAGATCTGTACTTTATGAGGAATAATCTGATACCTGAGTGGAGAATGGGCTGCAGTGGGAAGAAAGGCAGACAGACCCACCAGCAGACTATTGTAGTAGTCCAGTTGTGACATGATGAGGACTTCCCCAAAGATGGCAGCAGTGTCATAGGTGAGGAGTATATGTGAAAGATGTTACAAAGGTAAAATGAATAGAACTATTTGGATGTGCCTTATGAGAATAAAGAGTCAGGAATCCCACCTGCATTGTGAGCCTGGGTAATTGGGAGGACAGAGATGTTCTTGAATAAGAGAGAAATTAGGAAGAGGGTTTTGGAGAAAAGATAATTCAGTTTTGGGCAGGTTGAGAGATGTCTCTGGAATATCAGTTTGAGATATCCATTAGGCAATTGAAGTACATCAGGACATAGGTCAGGGCTGAATAAATAGCTCTGAGAATCATGAGTAGAAAAATAATTGAATCTATGGGAGGTGATGAGATTACCAGATGAAATAATGTGGGGGGAAAAGAGAAGAGGAAATGGGACAGAATCCTGTGGGACATCTACTATTAATTGAAATGATCTAGACTAGGGATTCTTAAACTTTCTCCTCTCACAACCCATTTCTGCCTGACCCTGGGTATATAAGTATATACAAGAGGGATACAGATCAAACTTTTACTGAGAATACATTTTAATTTTGGGATCCCCACATTCAGTTATAGAACCCCATAGGGGGTTGCATCCCAGAATTCAGGAAGCTAGACTAAATAAAGTCTAGCAAAAGAGGCTGAGAAGCAGTCGGATAGGAGGAGGACCGGGCTAGAGGAGTGTGTGGAAAGATTAGAGACAAGAATATCAAGGAGAAAAGGCTGATTGACAGTGTCAAAGCCTACAGAGGTTGGAAGCATGAAGACAATACAGTGATGTTAAAAATCTTTGATAACCTTTGGAGAGAGCAGAGTCAGTTGAATGATATTAGAAGAGTTAAGAAGACTGAGAGGTGGGGCAGCTAGGTGGTGCAATGGCTAGAGTACCAGTCCTGGAGTCAGGAGGACTTGAGTTCAAATGTGTTCTCAGACACTTAACGCTTCCTGGCTGTGTGACTCTGGGCAAGTCACTTAACACCAATTGCTGCCGCCCCCCCCCCCCAAAAAAAAAAAAGAAAGAAAGAAAGGATAGGAAAGGAAAGAAAGAAAAAGAAGAGTAAGAGGAAAAGAATTAAGAGATTCCATTGTAGATGATCTTCTCAAGGAGTTTAATCTAAAGAGGAAAAATACGGAATGATAGCTAGTGAGGAGGTTTTTTTTTAAAGATGGGGGACACATGGGCACATTTGGAGTTGGCAGAGAAGCAGCCATTAGACAGGGAAAGACTGAAGATGAGTGGAAATGATAAAGGGGAAAATCTATTGGTGAAGAAAGGAATGGAATGAGATGATTTGTGCATGTGAAGGAGTTTGCCCTGGCAAGGAGATGATCTACCTCATTATGTGAGACAGGGAATATAACATGAGGAAGGGAGAAGAGGGAGCCCCCAGCTAATGGCCCTCAATTCTTTTCAATGAAATATGAGACTAGTTTCCTAGCTGAAAGTATGGAAAGTTTGAGGAGGGATAAAAAGATTAGAACCGTTTCTATGGTCAATGGGCTAGTGAATTAATTCGGACGGTATAAAAGGATTACCTTGTGGCACTGAGGGCCCACTTGAGCTTGTATAACACAGATTTGTAGCAGACCCAATCCGCAGGAATTTGTAACTTTTTCTCCATTTTTGTTGAGCAGCAGGTATGTAGAAGTGACGGCAGAGAGTAGTGGTTGAGGGAGTTTGCCCTACACCAGTGAAATCATACATTTGGATCATAATAGTATAAGATAGTTTTATTTGTGATAAAACGTCAGTTACAAATCCTGATTTTTTTGTTCATTTAAAATCGGAAAATATGGTTCTTCTGGCAAACTTGGAACTTTATTGTAAGATATAAAGATAATTCAGGAAGCATAGCAGCAGTTCATTCTATAGAAACACAAAAAGAGGTACAAATAAATATGGCTAAATATTTAAATCCTAATTTTAAAAAATTGAATATGATAGAAAACAAAATATTCATCATAATATCAACTTAATGAATAGAAGGAACCCATAATGCCTTGAGATAAAAATCTGTACCACAGCTTTTAAAGCAATCAATTAGTAAGTATTAAGTGCCTTTCTTGTGCCAGAAACTGGTCCTGGCAATCCAGATACAGAAAAGAAAATGAGCTCTATTGTCAAGGTGCTTGCATCCTGTTGGGGGAGATAACATCTAATTACATAAAGAAGAGGGATTATGTGAGCTTATAGTCTATCCCAGAGGCAGTAGGGATACACTGGAGTTTAGTGTATAGAGAACTAATGTGGTCATATCAGCAATTAGGGAAATTCCCTTTGATGGCTGTATGCCAGATAGATTAGAGTGAGGAGACACCTATTAGGATGTCATGACAATAGGCCAGGTGAGAGTGGTGAGGGCTTGCACTTCAACAGATGGTCTGTATCTGACTCATGCATGCCACACATTGTTCTTCTTGTTGACATCTTCCTCATTTTCTAGGTTTTGAAGCTCTAAGTGGTGTAAAGCAAAACTTGTACCAAATTGCTTTAAATTATTCATCTAGTATCAATCCAAGCAAGCTTTCAGCAGTTTCACACACTTTTTATTTTATTTTTTAAATCTCTGTTTCTTTTTTTATTAAAGCTTTTTTTTTATTTTCAAAATATATACATGAATAGATTTCAGCATACACCCTTACAAAATCTTGTGTTCTAAATGTTTTTTCCTTCCCCTAGATGGCAAGTAATCTAATCTATGTTAAATGTGCAGTTCTTCTATACGTATTTCCATAAATCAGATCAAGAAAGAAAACAAAAAGCAAGCAAATAATAACAAAAAGAGTGAAAATGCTATGTTGTGATTTCTACTCAGTCCCCACAGCCCTCTCTCTGGGGGCAGATGGCTCTCTTCATCACAAGACCATTGGAAGTAGCCTGAATCATCTCACTGTTGAAAAGAGCCATGTCCATCAGAAGTGATCATTGTAGTCTTGTTGCCATGTACAATGATTTCCTGGTTCTGCTCATTTCACTTACCATCAATTCATGTAAGTCTCTTTAGGCCTCTCTGAAATCATCCTGCTGATTGTTTCTTATAAAATACTAATATTTCATAACCTTCATATATCATAATTTGTTTAGCTATTCCCCAACTGATGGGCATCCACTCAGTTTCCAGCTTCTGGCCACTACAAAAAGGGTTTCCACAAACACTTGTGTACATGTGAGTCAGACCCACTTTTTGGAAGAAAAAGTAGATAGCAATATATTTCTTGTCAGTCCACTGCTCACATTGTTTCTAGTGATTTATGAAGATTTTTTTTTAGTACTGTTGTGTTAAGGAAGAAGCATTATTTCTGATGGAGTCATGGAAATAGCTTTTACTACTCAGAAAGTACAATGAAATTAAACATTTAAGGAATGTTGCAAAGATTAATTTATTAATCCTCAGACCAAACTCTTGGAAAAATGTGGTTTACTTGAGCATCTCTTCCTGCATGAAAAGCAGCCTCATATACATGGTACCCACTTTAATGTGGTCACGGTCCAGTTAGATACCAAAATCTTATTTTTTTTTAATTTCAAATTTCAAGTCAGCTTTTACACTCCTCTTTTATTCTTATCAAGAGACTTCTTAATTCTTCTTCATTTAGATATATTTGGTTGCTGAGACTATGCACAAAATCTTTTTAGTTGTAATCCACTGTGGCAACTTTTGAGAATTCAGGCTCACCTCCCCAGAGCAATGAGGAAGGCAGCTTTGGTGGAAAAACATGTAAAAGTTTATTATTGGGTTTTTTTGAGAGGGAGAACACAGTTGGTGGGCATAAGGTGACAGTATTGTGAAATATTTCAAGAATGTGAGCAAATAAGTCTGTTTGCTGCTTTCTCACCTCCCCTTATTCTGTGGATCTACTTTCTTGCTCTTCTTTTAGCAGATTTAGTTGTGCTCCACAAAGGATGTTTTTGCTCTTTCAAAATCTGAGGAAAATTGGAAGTAGACTTTGTTAATTAGAGGGTTGGTAATTAGCTAGTATTTTTATTTTGACTATAATATGTATTATCTTCTTTGGCTCCACGAAATTAGACTAATTCTGCAATTTTAAAGTCATGTTTACAAAGTAAATAGAAAACCTCCTGCAGAATTTGGTTGAGCACATTCATTAGGTGGCCTGGTGAAGCCTGGAAGCAGCAAAATCTGAAGGAAGTTGCAAAATTCTTTTGGATGAGATAATGAAATGCACTTTTTGGTGAGGCTGTTCCAGAGAGGGATAAGGACTTGCTTGGGCTTTTCATCCTCCTTCAGTATAGGACAGTGAAGGGTAGACCTTTTGTCCCACTGACAGACTTGGAGTATTGCCTGGGTACTGACAGGGGAAGTGACTTGCTCAGAGGGTCATATAGCCTATAGCCTCTATGTTTATGTACATACTGTTTATGGACATACATGCAGACGTATATGTCCACATGCATGGTGTATATACAGTGCAGTTTGTTTATCATAATGCATATTTGTATGTGTATACTGTGCATATCTGTGTGTATGTACTTATGTGTCAGGTAAGTCTTCCTGGTCCTGAAGGCCATTCTCTTTATACTTCCAAATGCTAACTCTGATTGACAAAAGTTGATATTTTCATAAACAATGCTTTATATGTTTTTGTTTATTAAAATATCCATTCCCCACTGTCAATATCATTGTAATAAGAATGACAATAAGAGCTTTTTAGGTAGTGATTTTAAGGTTTTTGTTGTTCAATATTTTTCAGTCGTTTCCCACTCTCTAACCCCATTGAGGTTTTCTTTGCAAAGGTACTGTTGTGGTTTGCCACTTTTTTTCTCCAACTGATTTTACAGGTAAGGACACTGAGGCAAACAGGCTGAAGGGACTTAACCAGGGTCACACAGCCAGTAAGTCTGAAGTTGGACTTGAATTCTTGCCTCTTTCTTCTATTCCTGCACAGCTGCCTCAGAGATTTACAAATGAAGGGGACCTCAGTCCAATCCCCTTGGATTATATTTGGATTAATGATGAAGCAACTGAAGTCTCCTTTCTACTTGCATTGGGCATACATTTGGAAATGGGGTGACTCATATTAAGGAGGACTCTGCAGCAAAGGAACTTAGCTTTGACTGATGACCTAGTTGAGTGGATGGAATCTGGGATGTGAAGTTAGAAGAATATATGACCTTGAATCAGTCAGTGCCTCTTTGAACCTCAGATTCTTCATCTTTGAAATGATGGTCACCAATGACCCTTCAACTCCAAATTGGTTTTCCAGGAGGGATAGTTTATGTTCAAAGTAGTGACGAGGAGAAAAAGGAATATAGATGGAGGGTTCAGCTTGAGAAGCCATTGAAATAAATCAGGGTTGAGAGGAAAGTCTGAAAGAGGAAGATAGCAGTAAGAGTAGAGACTAAAGGATGGACAATGAAGAGGAAATTACAGCAATGATTAGGAGCCTAATCTAAACGAAATGGATGAATACTTACAAAAAAGTAAAAATTAACCAAAGAGGAGGTGAATTACTTAAATAGTCCCATTTTTATAAAAAGAAATTGAACAAGTCTATGGAGTAGATCTTGGAGATATTTTGAAGGAAGTTGACCCCATTTCATTGGATTCGGAGATATTGGCTGTTCAAGTAGTACCAAATGAGATATGTCTGCCTTGACTGTCTCCTCCTTTCTCCACCCAAAAATGAACTTGCATTTTGCATATTTCCACTTGGCTTGGCTCTTTGCATTTTTTCTTTGTCTTCTTCATCATCGTTATTTAAATAATTGTCCCTTTCCCTGTTACACTCTGAAAGCATGCTCTGTCCTATACAAACTTTTTTGTTCCTGTTATCTAGCACATTCAGTACTTTGTACATAATAAGCACGTAGCACAAGCAAGAATGTTTCATCTATCTTATTTATTTGACGCACGCTGGAATGCAATACTCATATCAAATCCAGAATGCCAATAAAAATTCCTCTCCTGAGTGTGGTTTGGAAAGTTATTTTTTTTTCTTGTCTTCTAGGTCACAGTGGAATGTTTTATATTTCATGTGTCTATGAATAACTTTGAACATTCTTATTCTACATGACTCATTACATATGAAAACAATACTGTTGATTACCAAAGCTATAGGTTCTTGGTTCTAACATTCAAATAAAGACAAATTTTCATTTTCAGATCTTTCAAGAAACCGATTTACAGAGATTCCTTCTGATGTCTGGTTATTTGCACCACTCGAGACCTTAAATTTATATCATAATTGCATCAAAGCTATTCCTGAAACCATAAAAAACCTGCAGATGTTAACGTACCTTAACATTAGGTAAGCACACCTTTTTTTCCCCCATGGTTCTCAGATTGTTATCCATTATACTAGCTAGGGAATGTTTGGTTCCAGTTGACACAGAATTTTGCTTATGTTCTATGTATTTTTTCTGGTTTTCCTTATTAATAATGATAAAAGAAGGATCGAGTTGGGAATTGGAGGGTGGCAATTTGACAAACCCTAATGGGTTAATCTTGAACCTATCCAAGGAAAATAGATCACATTGCTGCTATAATTTAATGGTTCTAGTGTGAATACCTCTTAGAATTTATTTCTTGTTGGGTTAATTTAAGTTTGGGATAGCCATTTTCCTTCTAATTATTTCATTTATTTAGCTGGAATTCAGGCAATGTGATCGGTACCATTTTTCCTTTTAGTGTGATCTCTCAGTTGTTATACACAAGTTCTTACTCAGAAGTATTTTTGAATGAATTATCCTTTGCTGTGTTTTTGAACAAGAAAGTAATGCTCACAAAAGCAAAAAGCAAAACAAAACAACCACAAAAAAACCCCAAGAGTAAATGTAGCAGCTGATGCCTGAGTTTTGTACTTGAACCTCATATTACATGATTAGACAGTCCAAAGTGGAGAACCTTTGAGTTTGATCTTTAATCCTCATTAACTTCTTTGTCTCTTTTTCCATTCCACATGGTATAGGTCATGTTGGCAAGAAGTTCTGACAGAATCTTTATGTTTTTTTTGAATTTAGAATATTAATTCAATTTCTACTCTGGATCTAAGATTTATTTAAGAAAAGGGAAGTTTAATATTAAAAGCTTTCTGGTTATAAGATAGAATCTTTTTATAATTAGGATTGGCAGAGCTCTTTTTGCTACTTTTTTTTTGAGTAAAAGAAAATTCCAAGGAGAACTTTCCCCATCAGAGTGGTAGTAGTTTGGACATATTAAATTGTCACATTTTATGTTGGAAATTTTAGTTTGTGTTGCCTATGGGCCCTGTAATGTTGGCCCTTAGGTTTAAGTTGTAGGGACTTTTATGACTTGTTCAAGATCACATGGCTAGGAGGTATAGGAGCCAGGATTTGAACCTAGCTCCTTGACTATAAATCTATTATTCATTGAATAGCATCAAGACAATTAAATAATGTATTCTGAAACAACTTATAAAGTACCTGGAAAATGAAGTAAACCTACAGTCTTCTCTCTCAGTAAAGAAGGCAGGACCAAGGTCTTCCTGGAGTTGAACAGGGAAATGGTGAAGAACTTCACCTACATGGCATCTACGTCTCTGGGAAGATCATTCATTAGTTACTGTTTGGATATTTGTCTATGTCCAGTTTCAGTCAGACTGCTTCCCAGCCTTCCTAACCTTTTTAACCAGATAATGCATTTTAGTCCCCCAAATCTTAAATCTTTACATTTCTCAAGCACAAAGTTACTATAATCATTTGCTACTCTGTATTGTTGGTCTAATTTGTTCCACTGATCCAGTTTTCTCTTTCTTAGCCAGTACCAGATAGTTTTGATAATCATTGCCATGTAGTGTGCTTTTAAGATCTGGTACTTCTAAACCTCCTTCCTTTACATTTTTTCATTCATTCCTTTGATATTCTTGATCTTTTGTTCTTCCAAATGAATGTGTTTTTATTTTGTTTTAGTTCAGTAAAATAAATTTTTGGTAATTTAATTGAAAAGGCATTGAATACATTAGTTTAGGTAAAACTGACATTTTTATTATATTGGCTTTACCTTCTCATGAATAATTAATATTTCTCAAATTATTTATTATATCTGACTTTATTTGTATTAAATGTTTTATAATTATGTTCATGTAGTTCCTGATGTTGTTTTGGTAACTATACTCCCAAATATTTTATATTGTCTACAGTTATTTTAAATGGTATATCTCTATTTCTTCTTGTAGGGTTTTATTGGTAATATATAAAAATGCTGATCATTTATGTGACATTATTTTATATCCTGCTAAAATTATCGTTTCAACTAACTAGTTGAACTTCTAGGATATTACAAGTATATCATATCAGCAAAAAGAGATAGTTTTATTACCTCATTGCCTATTCCGATTCCTTCATTTTTTTTTCTTATTGCTTTTCCTAGTATGAATAATATTGATGATAATGGGCATTCTTGTTTTACTACTGCTCTTATTGGGAAAGCTTTAAGTTCATCTTCATTACAAATAATGTTTGCTAGTGGTTTTAGGTAGATGCTTATTATCATTTTAAGGAAAAATCCATTCATATCTATGATTTCAAGGGTTTTTAATAGAAATGAGTGTTGTATTTTATCAAAGCTATTTCTGCATCTACTGATATAATCATATGAATTTTTATTACTTTTGTTATTGATATAATCCAATTATGTTAATAGTTTTCCTTGTACCATCCTTGCTTTCCCAGTGTAAATCCCACTTGATCACATTATATAGTATTGTTGTAGCCTCCTAACTAGTATTTTATTCAGTTTTTTTTATATTTCTTAAGATGCATTATTTATAACTATTGTAGAAACTAAATAGTTGACTAGTAAGTCTCTACCAAATATTTCTTTAAATTTCTAAAACTTGATCTCTGGTTTTCATTTCAGATTTTTGGAACATATTAAAGAATGTCATCTAGTTCTGATTTTTTTTACCAGTTTCCCAAGTATACAGTGAAAAGAAGTGGTCAAATATATTTTCCTTTTTGTGTATAGGCAACTTTAGTAAAGGAGGTTAACGATCCTAGATTCCATGATCTGTTTACAAAGAGAAAGGCTTGATAAATCATTAGAATGGAACATGACTCGAGTATTGGCACTCATATCTTATTTATCATGTGGCCTACAGATTTAATCTGTTCATCTTTGTATGAGTTTTTATATACCACAGGTAGATTTTCACTAGTCTGAAAATTATATAGAAAGTAATTAATACAGTCAGATCATATCAAAAGAAGATGAGGAAGAGAGAAAAAAAAAACATTGCCTTTCCTTTCGTGAAATGGATAGAAGGAAATTGTTGCTTCCTCCTAAGAAGAAGGAAGTTTAACAGAGTTTTCTGCTAGGGTTTTTGACATTTTCAGAGAGAGAAGATGGGCAGGCTGCACCAAGATTGCTAAAGATGCTGAGTATATTGCCTTCTGAAATCCAAACTAGTACTTCCAATGAGATCAAGAACAGCTCGACAAGCCAAGAATAGGGGGCAACAGATACCAACAGGGGCAGTTTTCCAAACAATGATACTGAGATTGTCTATTTTGAAAGCTTCAGATTCCTCACTCCTTACCTGCCATGGTGGTTGCAGAGAGAAAAAGACACAGCTCTGACAAAGCTATTAGTCTTTTGGATGAATTCATTTCTCAGGCTGTTATTCATAGGCACAGAGAGTGGACAGATACTTTTTGGCCTGGGGAAGGTGTACTGATATTATTTTTGTTGCCTTATTTATTTTTGTACTGCTTAAATATCTTATATAAAAAATATAATGGATTTTGATACCTAGCTTGGGAGACTCATGCTAGGTATTTGAGAATCAGTAGTTCATCTTCTTTGTCAGAGTTATGCTATTGACTTCTAAAGTGAAATGCTTTTTCCTTGGCAACGTCATGTATCGTTTCAGAGACATTTCTGACAATTTTTCTGTTTTTTTTTCAGTCGAAATCTTTTATCAACATTGCCAAAATATCTGTTTGATCTACCGCTAAAAGTTTTGGTTGTCAGTAATAATAAACTGGTATCCATTCCTGAAGAAATAGGGAAATTAAAAGACTTGATGGAATTGGTGAGTAAATAATTGCTCATTATATTTCATGTGAACAATATATTCTATCAGTTATATAGTTATCCCTTCTTAAGGCATAGACAGGATCTCAGGATAATGCAATTTTTAACAAAATTGCCTTGACATATATTCTTTTGTTTATTTTAATGGCATTTTGAGGTTGGCTTTTCCTGGTATCTAATAATCACCAAAGTAGGAAGAAATCTGATAAGGAGTCACTCTCCTTTAATAATCCCAAACTGACTTTTAAGGTGAGAAAGCTTATGAAAAGACCTAAGATGCTATCATATGTTTTAAACATAAATAATAGAGATCCAGCAGAATTTCCAAGTTATATTCCCTAGTAGGTTGTAGCTTTAAAATTGTGGAGCTAATGAAAGTTGCAAAGAATACAAGATCAGCTGTATTTATTGCTATTTATAATAGCACTTCATTTGATCAAGTAAAATGCCACCTTGTAGGTGTTCTTTCAACAATGGGGCTCTTATCCATATATCAAAATAATTTAAGATTCCTTGAAAGATAAAATAACAGAGGTTACCTTAGTCTTTGCACTGGGCATAAATTTGAATTGAAACATGTGTTTGGGAGATGCTTGTTGTGTTTACCATCATCATGGAAGAAATCTAGCATAAAGCCCAGTTTGAAGGAGTATTTGCTGTGGCTGGCCAGGTCCTTCAGATGCTTCTTTTATGTGGATGAAATGGTTTTCTTTGCATCCTTTTGGAACAGTGCTAAGCCTCTTAGAAGAGATGTAGATTACCTTCTAAGAGTTCGGAAAAACTAAATAGCTGCATAATAAAGTCTATTATCAACATTATGATATGTGCTCAGATGACACAGAATTCATTAGTATATTATCTTCAATGGTTAATGAAAATGGACAAGTTAGTCCCAGCATGAAACTGCAAGAGGAGGTTCACAAGCTAGATTGCCTTCAGAATATTGTAAAGCTTCTTCAGTGATTCCAAACATCTCCCAGAAATAAAGGCCTATTTAAAAAATAACATCCAATCAGTGTACATTTATTAAGTACTTACTGTGTGCCAGCACTGGGTTTACAAAGAAAAAAAAATCTCTTCCTTCAAGGAACTTCTATTCTAATAGGAGAGACAGCAGAAATCAGAATAGTTGGAAGATAATCCTAGAGGTGATGGAACTAGTAGCTAGGGGAACCAGGCAAAGGCTTTTGGCAGAGTTGGCTTTTGGTCTGAGTCTTAAAGGAAACCAAATATTATGAGAGCTAGAGGTTAAGAAAGAGAACATCCTAAATATGAGGAACATTAAGTATGGGGACAGTGGTGTTTTTGTGAGGCAAGACCTTGGAGTACATAGGAGCTTGGACAATGTAAGAAGGTTGGAAAGGTAGGAATGGGCCAGTGCATTTCTACTTGGTTCTGGAGGTAATAGGGAGCCACTGGGATTTACTGAAGTGGGAAAGATGAAATGATGTGTTGTCAGCAAAATACTTTGGCTGCTACATGGAGGATGGCTTGGAGAGATTGGAATCAAGGAAACCAGTGAGATGACTGCTGAAATAGCTGAAGTGAATGATAATAAAAACGTGGACTAGGGTGGTGTCTGTGTCAAGAGAAGAGGGGACATTTGTGCTATTGTAGAGAAAGGAATTATAAGCCTTAACAGCAGATTGGCTATGTGCAGTGGAAGGAGTGTGAGGAGTTGAGGGGGACATTAGGTGATAGTAGTCCCCTTGAAGTTGGTAGAAGTTCAGGAGAAGGGAGTTGGGGGGGAAAGATTAGTTTTGTTTTGAACAGTGAGTATGAGTTGATTTTGGATTTCTGTGGAACATCAAGTTGGAAATGTCCAACAAGCCGTTGTTGATGTGAGCTTAGAGTTCGGGAGATAGACTAAGGCTATATAAGGAGATTTAGGTACCATCTATGGGAGGAAATGAGATCAGCAAGCAAGAGTACAGAGGGAAAAGACAAGAGGGACGGGGTAGACCTTTGGGAAACATACACAAGAGAATAATCTGAATGAAGATCCATCAGGAGTGACTAAAACAAGAGGAAGAACCAAGGGGGCAATCATGAAAATTCAAAGAGAATTTGGTATGTAGGAGAAAAAGGTATTTTTCAGATACAAATGTTGGGTGGTACAGAAAAGTCAAGAAGGATGAGGATTCAGAAGAGGTCATTTGATTGGGCAAAAAAGAGCTTATTGAAGAGTGCAGTTTCAATTGAATGAGATTGGAAGTTAATTTGGGAAAGTTTAAAAGACAAACTGGTGACATTGACGATTTTTTCAAATTTAAGAAGCTGAGGAGAGGTATAAGACTAGCTGGCAAGCTTGGGAGAATCTAAGTGTGGGAGACTGTGGTGTTTGTAGGCAGCAAGGAAGGAGCTAGTATATAGGGGAAGGGCTGAAGATTAGAGAGACAATGGGGGTGATGGTGAGAGTGTGCTGGAGAAGACAGGAGGGGGTGGTAGCTCGAGTGGTTGTAAAAGGATTGGCCTGAGCAAAGGCCACTTTCGCATCAGAGGCTTTAGGAAGGAGGAGATAATAAGAGGAAGATCTACATCAGGCATGAGAGATGAAGAGGAGGTGGCAGAAGAGAGGGCTCTTGGTGAATAGCCTATGTTTCAGTTAAAGAGGGGGGAAAGGAGGCATTCTACCCACATTATTATGTGACCTCCATCCTCTGGGTTGGGGTAGATGTAGCTCCTGAAGTGCCTTGTACTGTTTCCTTGTCATTTCTACCTGCTGCTTCTCATTATGTGCTCTGGCCTTGACTTTGCAGATATTGGAAGACAAACTTCATCCTGTCTTATTCCCCACACACTCAACACACACACACACACACACACACACACACACACACACACACAAAATTTTCTTCCTTATGCTAAACCTCCCCAGGTGTGTGTGTGTGTGTGTGTGTGTGTGCGCGCAGTATAAAGTCACCTCCACTGATCTCCATACTTCGAATTTTAAACACATGTGAATGTTAAAACTCTTAGTTTTTTTGTTAGTCGTTTTTAGGCAAGTATTAGGCATGTGAAAAAACATGAAAAAAAAAAACTCTTGTTAGTATCATCACTGATTTTCTTATGGTTCCATTCCATCTCTTACCTTCAGGCCTTTGCACAGTGTCCCCGGGAAGGGGATTGTTCTCCTTCCTCAGCTCTGCCTCTTGGAATTCTTAGCTCCACTTTGGGCACAGCTCATGTGCCACCTCCTACATGATCATGTTTTTTCTTATTTCCTTAAGTGTTAATGCTTCTCCACCAATTATTTATTTACCACATTGCTTTTGGTGAACTTAGCTGTGACATGTTGATTCCCTCAAGTAGAACATCTGCTCTTGGCCGACAAGAACCGTTTTCATTTGTCTTTTTCTGTATTGTCTAGCACAGTACTGGACACATAGGAGCCACTTAATCAGTTCTTGTTAAATGCTGTTAAATTAAATATTGACAATTAGCTTGACATTAGTTTTAATCTTTTCATGACTCTTTTTATTCATGGGTAAATTATATGTAAGTACGAAGGAGAGAGCTGGCTAAGCCCTTTTCTTTATTCAGCTGTTATGTAAAGCCATGTATAGTAAGTTATATGTGGTAACTAACTAAGCTTAGAGAAATTTCCAGGTCAATGCCTTGGAAGAGCAGGCTGGGGATGTGAACCCTCAAACCGAACATCCTCTAATTTCCAACATAGTCACTTCTTTTGGACAAAGAGAGATGTATTACCTTCCTATTAATAGGGTCATAGATTTAGAGATGGAAGGGACATGTAGAAGTCGTGTAGCCCACCTCATCCATTTTAAAGATGTGGAAACTGAAGTAGAGAAAGGATAACTGACTTGCTCAATATCCAAACCCAGGTCATGTGATCCCAAAGCCTGTCCTCTTTGCATTACACAAGCTGCTCAGACCTTTTCTCCACTTTCCCCTT
The DNA here is from genome assembly GCF_048593235.1 of Sminthopsis crassicaudata. Lineage (NCBI taxonomy): Eukaryota > Metazoa > Chordata > Mammalia > Dasyuromorphia > Dasyuridae > Sminthopsis > Sminthopsis crassicaudata. Next base: position 8,221,187 of record NC_133623.1, on the reverse strand, counting down.
TTCTCCTAGTCCTCTTCACGGCCTCAATTTTTCTGCCTTCCTTCAGTAAGTACCCCATCATAGCTGTCATTAGGGACTTAAAGGTTCCCAGTGTTTATTATTTTCTTTTACTTCTGGCTAGGCAGCAACTGTATTTTGGGCATTGCTTATTTTCCTGCATTGCCGGGTTAATAGTGAATGTTCAATTGAAGTTTGCAAGCAGGACACATGAACTTCTCTATGAAAAGCCTTTTGGTCAAGCATCATGATATGGTAACAGATAAATAGATTTTTTTTTAGAGAAATCACATTATCAGGATGTAATATTTTCTTGGGTAAGTAATCAGGTGCTATGTGAATAATTTAGTTGTGATATTTCCCAATTTGATAAAATTACTAATTCTGTTTTGTGTTTTTCATATAGGATATTAGCTGCAATGAAATTCAAGTCCTTCCCCAACAAATAGGCAAATTACATTCACTTAGAGAACTAAATATAAGAAGAAACAATCTTCATATATTGCCAGATGGTAAGAAGCTCAATGTTCTTTACTTAACATGAACAACAGATTAAAGAGGTTTAAAATTTAACTATTTTTCTCTCTTGACAGAATTGGGAGATCTTCCCCTAGTTAAGCTGGATTTTTCTTGTAACAAAGTGACAGAAATTCCAGTTTGTTATAGAAAACTCCGCAATTTACAAGTGATAATTTTGGATAACAATCCAATGCAGATACCACCAGCACAGGTTTGTATCAGAAATTTAATCTTTCTTTCTGGCCTCCCATATCCAGTTGCTTCTGTCTCTCTTACTTCTTAAGAAACAACTGAATGGGAGCTAAATTTGTTGTATATCTGTATCTGAATATCATTGGCTTCCTTCTTTGCCTGGGAGGGAAATTGTTGGCTTTATGAAGAAACCCCAGCTCAGGTAGCCAGGTAGAGGCTCATCCTTCACTTGTCCATGAAATTGGTATGGGTAAGCAGGGTCCTTCCATGCCTTGTAATCACTAATTTACTAATTAGTATTCCAATATTATCTTCACTGAGATAATTGTAAAGCATTTAGTACAGTATCTGAAATATAGTAAGCACTATATAAATGTTATGTATTATTATTGTTGTCATTATTAACCCAAAGGCTTTCATTTTCATTTCATTTCCCTCCCAAATGCATATAGTTTTTCAGTGCAGTGATTGATTAGATCCAGCGTCCTGTGGTGTAATTGGGACAGAGAGGGAATTTTTTCCTTTTTCACTTGATATTTTTCTTTCATGTAGTCACTTTTTCTGTAGATTAGTATCATACATGTTGTTTCTATAGAAACACAGGATATGAACACTGGTAGCTAGATTCCAGATATTTCCTTGAACTCTTAAATAGAAAAATCAACAAGTACTTATTGGGAAGCCTTTTGAGATTGCTATTGAAGTTAGCATTTTCTCCTACTGAGGATTGTTACTATACCAGATCATGCATATTTAAAAAATAGCTTATATATATATATATATATATATATATATATATATATATATATATATATATATATATATATATATATATACATATATATATATATGTGTGTGTGTGTATATATATATATATATATATATATATATATATATATATATATATATATATATATACACACACTCTCTCAGGTAGTGGGGATACAGAGATGAAAAAGAGCATAGGCCTTGCTATCAAGAAGCTTATGATCTAGTAGGGAAGGTAAGGCAGACCCAGCTAGCACATGACACATGTAGACCGGAAAGTTCTGTACTGTTGAATATTTTTATCACTGATACAGAGAACATTGTAGATAAATTAATTACCAAGCCTTTATGAAGTCCATGACATGTTCCAGGTACTGTGCTTTGTGCTGGAGTATGTGTTCTCTTGGGAGACACTAAGTATATACAAAGAAAAGAAAGTAATTTTGGGACGAAGAGGCTGAGGGAGATCAGCAAGGTTTATCAACTTAATGTAAAAACTAATAGTGAATTGTGAATATCTAATACTGAATTGCTAAGAATGACTTAATTTTACATGCCAGTTACAGGATTGGGGCTGCTTCTGTTAGAAAGTTATTTTACTTATATTCAATCCCATATTATATGATATGCTTATAAAATTTTCTGAGATGCAAATATGGGGGGCAGCTAGGTGGCGCAGTGGATAGAGCACCAGCCCTGAATTCAGGAGAACCCGAGTTCAAATCTGGTCTCAGATACTTAACACTTCCTAGCTGTGTGACCCTGGGCAAGTCACTTAACCCCAGCCTCAAAAAAAAAAAAAAAAAAAAAAAAAAAAAAAAAGGAAAGAAAGAAAGAAAGAGAGATGCAAATCTGGGAGGGACAATTTTTGTCAGATTTTGGAGTCAGGATCCAAAAGAGATTTTGATGCACTAGACCATTGGACCAAACATTAGAAAATTTACCATAAAGAGGAGAAATGTCTTATACTTGGATTCATCAAGAGGTAGGAGGAAGGCAGCACAAGAGGACATCTTGTTTGAAAAATCTCAAGGGCTAGGTTTTAATGAACTTCCAGGAGCCACGAAGTAACCTGCTCAAGCTCATCCAGGCCATTGAGCATGGCAAAGCTGGGATCCCAACCGAGGCATCTGACTTTCTCCAGAATTTCCTTGAGTCACCTGGGTAAGAGCATATGCAGGGTACACCTGAGAGTTCTTTTCAGGTATTGAAGAGAAATTGCACTTGTTTTTGCCTGACCCTGGAGGGCAGAGCCAGAAGCAATGAATCAGTAGAATTTATAGAGAGATGACAATTTAGGCTGGATATTAGGGGGAAATTTCCTAATCATGAGAAGGGACTGACTCAAGAGCTAGTTTTTAAAAATAGTACTTTTTCAGCACTTCCTTTGATTTTCACAATAATCCTGAGAGGGAAGGGAGGGAAAGAGAAAGCTGAACTGGGCAGAAGTTAAATGACTTACCTAGAAGCACAGAGGCTTTTCCTGACTCCAAGGCTCACACTTTGTCTACCCAGTAGCCTTTAGATAGATGTTTCCTTTCACTCCATGTCCTTTGGCAAAACCTGGATGCCTACTTGTCCGTGTCGGTATATGTATATGTAGATAGCACTTTCAGACAGAGATTGGATGTTTCCAGCTTTGTTCTTTGTAATTCTGAAGTTTTCTGTTTCTGAATCTGCTCAGTTATAGCTTTGCTGCTCATTGTTACATCCTCAGGAATGCTGTTCAACCATTCTGAGTGTCTCAGAATCACAGAAAAGGTGAATGTTGGAGGCAGGGAGATTTAGGCCTGATGTAAAGAAAGCTCAGGTTCCTTATTTGTAAATGACTCCTAAGATTAGATGACATTTGCCACCCCTTTTAGCTTTTAATCCTATGATCTGACATCACATTACAAGTTTAGGAAATTAGTAAATACCTAGGAGAGTTCTGAGTGACCTTATATTGTGGGTGAAAGATGAAATGACTGAGAAAACAAAGATCTGAGCTTCTGAGCATTTCATTTTATTTAGCAATGAATGCATGCCAGTTACCCAGCAAACTGGGACCAGACTTCCTCAGTTTAGGTCTGGCCCCTAAATACATATGGAAACAGGTTTTTATGTATTAAAAACAATTAATATTTTGGTGTATATGGGGATTTCATTATTAATGGCCTCCTTTAGGTTCCTGATCTCTGGGTTGTATGAACATTTATTCACTTTATTCACATAATTACAGATTGCTTTTCAAAGTGGCTTAACTGATTTATAGCTTCACCAACTATTCACTTGCCACATCTGTTGCCCCCCATTTTCTCTTTGGAGAGGATGGAAATGAGTTTAATTTTTTGTCCTTTGGAGCAAGACTGGTCATTGTAATGACTTAAAGAGAAGATTTTGTGAGGATACGCTTGACCCACATGCATTTGTTAGAGTATAAGGAAGGAGACAGTATATAAAGAAAGACTGAAGTGGAGGAAGGGAGGGATATAGACGAGAGATAGATAAAGACAGAGAAACAGGGAGAGACAGACACAGAAGATGGAAGAGGAGAAAGAAGGAGGTTTGAATCAAAGTATTTGAAGTTTGGGAAGGGTAGGAGAAGATTGTGGAACTTCAAGGTTTAGGACTCAATGGAATTCCCAGATTATAATGCCAGCAGGTTTAATAAAAGAAGGATTGACTTCTATTGAAGTCCTGTGCTCTCCTCTCGCTTAGGAAAGTCAGTGCCATGGAGCTCTTTCCATATTCCCATTCAGTCTATCACATTGAACTCCTTCTCACCACTTGATTATTTAATAGAAGGTTCGGTACTCAGTCCCCTTGCCTAGAAGAAGCATCCAAGACAGGCAGAGCTCTGAATTTGTTGTGCTTCAGCTAAGGTAAAAAAGACAAGCCTAACAGTTATGATCTCCAAAGAGAAAATAGATTGTCTTGAGTAAAATTCAACAAAAGATAGACTGAGGCATATTCTCTCCTAGCAAAATAACATTTTTATTAACAAGGACACTATAACCACAGACCTTAAATAGGGACTCAGCTCCTTTTTTATAAACATTGAATAAAGATCAGAATAGGGTAGGTGAGGTAATAATAAACTTGTTTATAGGTTGGTAACATCATGGGAATGATGAATCATATTGATTATGTAGATGAGGTGTGGGAAATTTATGTATGATTTGCTGGAAGTTGGAAATGAGGGGTTAGCAATAACTTTCTCTTTCCCTCCTGTGACTAAGAAATAAATATTCATTGTTTGAGTCCATCTGCAAAGTTAAAGATAGTAGATCAGATTTCTTTGGATAGCAAACCAGAAATCCTTGATAGCTTGGTGGTGTAAAGATAGTAGATCAAACTCCCTGGTGTGTCCCATTGCATTCTTCAAGCACAGCAGATTTCCATGAGGCAAGAATAGAATATCATTTAGCAGGAGAGCTGTTTCTCTAAACTTAACTCTATCTGAATTTCTGCACTACGTTAAGAGACAAAGAATCTTGACTTAGCCAGTAAAAAAGACAGTATCAGTTAGGGGTAAATAGGATCCCTGAAAATTGCTCCAATTATCACTTTTAATTAGATCTTCAAGATTTAATTAAAAGATATTCAGAAAAATTACCTTCTGCTGAATGATAGTATAGAAAATGACAGAATATTAAAAGTGATCATATATGCAGCAAATGGTATAGCATCCAAATTCTAGAAGGAAAAAAAAAGTTATGTGAGGAAGTAGATAGTAGAAGTATAATATTGAAGTAACCTCAATTTACCCTTCTCAGATCTATATAAATCTGATCATGTAATAAAACAAGAAAGAAATTAAAGTGAGAGAGAGAATTTTAGTAAAGTTAGATATGATAGACTTCAGAAAAGTATTGGAAGAGAAAAGAGGATATTCCTTTTTCAGGTATGCATAGCACTTTTACAAAAGCAAACCATGTTTTAGGGCATAAAAAATTCACCAACAAAAACAGAAAAGTGGAAATATTAAATGTATCCTTTTGGGAACATCATATAATAAAATAATATTCAATAAGGGACCTTTGAAGCATAGATGCAAAATTAATTACATATCTAATCTTAAAGAATGAGTGGGTCCAAGAGCAAATCTTAGAAAGTTTCAATAATTTAATTAAAGATAATGACAACATTGAAACAGTCTAAAATTTGTGGAGTATAGCTAAAGTAGTAATTAAAGGAAATTTTATATTATTTCTAAACACTTGTATCAACAAAAGAGAGAGAGCAGATAAATATATTACATATGTAACTACAGAAAAAAACTAGAAATAGGACAAAATAAAAATCCCTCAATTAACCACGACAGTAGAAATGTTGAAAATCAAAAGAGAAATTATTAAAAATGAAGCAATTAATAAATAAAGTTGAGTTAGTTTTATTTAAAAATCCAGTAAAATTGGTAAATAATTGATTAATTTGATTAAGGAGAGAGAAGAAAACCAAATTAAAAGTTTCAAAAAAGTAAATGTGTAAATGCACAGCAAATGATAGCAAAATAAAAGTATTAGGTGCTATTTTGCCTAACTATAGGCCAATAAAACTGACAACTTATCTGAAATGGAATAATATTTATAAAAATATAAGTTACCTAGACCAACAGAAGAGAAAATTGAATACTTAAATAACCCTATCTTAGAAAAAAGAAATTGAGCAAGATTTAAATGTACTCCCTAAGAAAAATATGCAGAACCAGAGGAATTTACAAATAAATTGTACTAAACATTTAAAGAACAATTCATTCTAGTACTGTATAAAGTATTTGAAAAAATAGGTAAAGGAGTCCTACCAAATTCCTCCTATGATTCAGATATGGTTTTTATACCTACATCAGTTAGAACAAAACTAGAGAAATAAAGCTATAGATCAGTTTCTCTGATGAATGTTGGATGCACACTTTTTAAACAAAACACTATCAAGGAGATTACAGCAATATATCATAAAAAATCACATACCATGAACCAGGATGGATTTACATAAGAATGTAGAGATGGTTCAATGTTAATAATCCTATGTATTATTGACCATATCTATAAAAACAGCAAAAATTATATGACTATTTCAATAGATGCAATTTTTAAAAATAAACTACAACAGCCATTCCTATTAAAAATAATAAAAAGCATTGGTATAAATGGAACTTTAAAAAAACTGGTAAGTAATATTTTTCTAAAGCCAAGCATAAGCATTACATATAAGAAGGATAAGATGAAGGCCTTTCCAATAAGATCAGGATGAACCCGGGATTTCCATTATAATCATTGTCATTTGGTTTTGTACTAGATATGCTAGCTGTAGCAATGAACCAAGAAAAAGAAATTAAAGGAATAAGCATAGGGAATTAGGAAACTATAATATCACTTTTGGCAAATGATAGCATCATATATTTAGAGAACCCTCCAGAATCAGCTAAAAAGCTAGTCAAAACAATTAACAGTTTCAGCAAAGTTACAGGATGTAAAATAGATCCATAGAAATCATCAGCATTTCTGTATGTTACTAGTAGCGTCCAGCAGGAAGAGATAAATTCCATTTAAAATACCTATAGACAGTTAAATACTGTCACAGGACTTTATATACACAATTACAAAACACTCATCATACAAATAAAAATTATATAGTCCTGATGGTAGAGAATCTAGAGTTACAACCAAAAAGCACCTACCCAGCAAAATTGAGTGTAATCCTTCAGGGAAAAAAATAGTGAAGGACTTTCAGATGTTCCTAATGAGCTAAATAGAAAATTTAACATTCGAACAAGACTCAATAGAAGCACTCAATAAAGTCAAACTGTTTACTTTTTGGGAGGGTGATATATATATATACTCCTACGAACTTTATTAGGGAAGTTAAAAGTTTATATAGACAGGGGGCATGACTGTGAGTTGATTATGTTGGAATCATTCCCAAAAAAGTAAGAAAGAAAGATGCATTGGGAGAAGGAGAAAGGGAGAGGTAGAATGAGGTAAATTTTGTCACAAAAAGCTATACGAGGATGGGCTTTTACAATGGAGAGGAAAATGGAAGGGGGGACATGACAAGTGGTGGTGCTTTAACCTCACTCTCATCAGAATTAATCCAAAGGGGGATGTATTTATGTTTAGGTGTCTGTATCTAGATATCTATATCTACATACAGAATTTATATATTGTATGTAAGGTTCTGGTTAGCTTTTCTGGAGGTCTTTGGGACCAGCCTTGTTTTCAGCAGAATAGTCAGGGATAAAGTCCAGAAGTCTTTATTATCTCCTTCACAGTCTGTCTCCTTTGCCTGAGGCTGGCTAGCTTTCTGGAGGCCCTCTGGAATGGGTCTTGGTTTCAGGGCAGGAGAGCCTCCATGAAGGTCTCTATCTAGAAGCCTGTCTCTGGATGAGTTTGTCCCAGTTTATAAACTCTATTACAATTACATCATTACAGTATACTGAGTATAAACCAGTCATGATATCACTAGGTAACCATAATTTGTTGTAAGATTAAATCAATCATACTGAACTAGAGAACAAAGCACATGTTAAACTAGATAACCATTGTCTTATCAATTCCATTGAGTTAACACCTTGTTTAAATCAGTCATACTGAGCCTTAAGAATATTTTCCAAAGTTCCTGCCCTTTACAATTATATGCAAGTAGATACACACATATGCATATGCATTGAGTTATGTATAGAAATGTAACTTATCCAATAGGGAAATCATGAAGAGGGTGGAAAAAAGAAAGTGGAGGGGGATGATGTAAGAAAAGGAAGATTAAGGGAGGCAGTGCTTAAAAGCACAATAGGCTTTTGAGGAGGGATAGGATAAAAAGAGAGGAAGAAACAGAAGAAAATGGGATAGAGGGAAATAAACAGTAATCATAACTGTAAATGTGAGTTGGATGAGCTCATCCATAAAATATTAGCAGATAACAGAATGGATTAGAAAACAGAATCCAACAATGTATTGTTTACAAGAGATATTTGAAAGGGAAACACAGAGTTAAAATAAAAGCCTGGATCTGAATCTAATATGCTTTAGCTGAAATAAAAAGGCTGTGATTGCAATCATAATCTCTGATAAAGCAAGAGCCAAAATAGACCTAATTAAAAGAGATAATCAGTGTAATTACATTTTGCTAAAAGATACCATGGGCAATGAAAAATATTTTTAAAAATCACAGCAAGCTTGTCTAATAAAGGTCTCATTTCTTAAATATAAGAAGTGAGTTGAATTTTTTAAAAAATAGTTATTCTTCAAAATGTAAAGCAGATAATGTTAAAAATAATTAAATAATGAAGAAATGCATTCATTTCAGTAAGGAAAGTGGTCATGAAAGGGAAGAGAGCAAGAGAGACGCTCAAGCAAAGCAAATTTTGCCTTTAAAGGGTAGATTATAGAGGGAAACAAAAAAACTGAGAAATTGCTGAATAAGTTGTGGTATGTGAATGTATTAGACTGTTATTCTACCTTAAGATAAAAGGGATGGATTTAGAGAAACCTAGAAAGACTTATATGATATGATTTAGAATGATGTGTACCGAACTACAATTTCCACCTAGAATTCTGTTCTAGAAGATTTTTGTCCTTTTGTTCCCCCTTCCCTGTTTACCATAGGTTTAGGGATAATCATCGGACCTGCAGTTTCATTGGTATAGGGAACTCTTCCGGGTGAGGAAATTCCCCCCATCAATATGACTTGGCACCTTCTCTGCAATTTATAGTCACTGTTCTACTACTGTTGTTCCATTTGCCTTTGTACCTACCAGTAAATATCAAGATGTATATCTGTATGTAAATGGTTGTTTGCATATTGTGTCCCTCATCAGAGAATGAGCTCCTTAAGGTCAGGTTTTGTTTTCCCAGGTTTTGGCATATGTGTTCAATAAATACTGACTGCTAAGTAATAATAAAAGATTAAGTGACCATTACCTATATGATCTTGGGCAAGGTCACTTTTGTACTCCCTTGTCTTTGGGTCCTTTTTGCCACTGCAACCATGAGCTTGTGACACCTGAGGATTTGACTTTGCATTACCAAGTCACCAAGCAGTCCTTCGAGAGCTAATATAATTCGTGACATATAGAATTCGATTCTCTGTAATTATCTTTTTGCTTTTTCTCTCTTTTTCATTAGACTGAACTCTTTGAGGGTTGGTGCTTTCTTTGTATCTTCAGTGCGTGGCACATAGCAGTTGCTTAATAAATATTTGTTGACTTGTCTATAGATTCAGATCAGAGATCCTGTTTTACGGGTTTTGAGGATCCTTATGAACTTTATGTCCATTGTCACCTCACCTCATATTAATGGGAGTTAAAATTGAAGACAAAGGGGTAGATGAAGTCTTCAAGGTAGGTAGTGTGGGCATGAAAGAGGAAGAACAAGTTTAGGTGGGAAGGAGAAGAGGAAGCTGTATGGAAAGGCTCTATTAAGGAACTAGCAAGAGGCTTAGGAGAGGATACATAGACCCTTTAATAAGCACTGACTCTAGAGTGGGCACTGCCTTAAGTACAGACAATACAAATATAGGCAGTCAAGACAGTGCCTATTCTAAAAGGGGAAGAAAATAAGTGCAGGTGTGTTGGAAAGCAGGGTGTTTATGGGAGGGAAACCTATAGGATGAGGCAGACTTGGAGAAAGAGTAGGCTGAAGAGAGTCCAAGCAAGACTGAGATGAAATGGTGGCCACAGGAAAGACTCACCAATGAGAGGGACCAGTTGTAGGCCAAGATATGTCAGGGGTGGCAGTGTTGGAGGTAAAAAAGGAAGAGGAAGAGTCTGGAGAGGATCTAGATAATGTCTTGAATAGGCTCACCGAAGTCAGGGAGAAAATTCAGCATTACCATGAGTATTCAATAAGAGGAAGCTCTCTGTTTTTGTGGACAGCAGATAAGGAGCCAGTAGATAAATTGAAAAAAGACCCTTGGATTTGGCAATTAAGAGATGATTGGAGGGGCAGCTAGATGGCTCAGTGGGTAAAGTACCAGCCCTGAAGTCTTGAAGACCTAATAAGTTCACATCTGACCTCAGACACTTAACACTGCCTGGCTTTGTGACTCTGGGCAAGTCATTTAACCTTAGTTGCTTCAGCAAACAAGAAAGAAAGAAAGATCATTGGAGATGATAATTTAAAATAGAATGAAGACAAATCAAATTTATAGTGACTTGGGGTATGATTAGGGTGGTAAAGTAATAGAGATTGTAAGTGTAAACTTCTCTTTCTAAAAGTTTATAAGTAGAAGACAAAGATAGGACAATAGCTCGGGGATACAGTAGGGGCCCTGGAAGGTTTCATTTTGTTTTGAAAAACAGGGGGAGAGAATACGTTTACTGTTTTCTTCCTCTTTGTCTACAGAGAAGGAGAGATTGAAGATGGAATAGCATTTTGGAGGAGACTAGAAGGGATGGATCAGAAGAACAAATGAAAAGTGTAGCTATGGCCAATTATGGTCAGAAGACAGGCGTCAAGGTCATGTGTTGTGAGGAATGTGATAGAAAATCATTAAGCTAGAAAGGATCGAAATTTTGTAAGGAGGGTGTACTTGAACTTAGGTACTATCAATTTGCAGTGGACATAGAGAATCAGGATTATCCAGTGATAGAACGCTGACCAAAGGATCAAAGAACACAAGGGAAAAGGAGGGCCGTGTTGAAATGGCTAGCCATCAGGTCAAGACCACAAAGAGTAGGAAGGCTGTGAATCAAGAACAAGAAAGGAGGGATAAAGCAATCAGGGTAATAGGGAGGGTAAAGAACAAATGAAGGAAGAATCTAGGAGGGGGAGAGATTGTGATCATAGAATGAAATTTCAGAGTTCAAGATCCTAGAGTTGGTTTTGGTGATTATGAAGTAAAGCATAAACCTTCCAGTGGATGGCAGAAGTAAGACTATTTTATCTCTACATTTTTCAACATATTCATGTTGAATTTTAAAGGATTTTTAAAAAACAATCTTCCCCTTTAATTGTAATAGTGTAGGTAGTGTTTTTGAATCCTCAAATGTTTCCATGGTTTTAAATTCTTATGGCTCTGTTATTTCAAGAAGGAAATTTGGTGAAACAGATGGGAAAATGTTTAAGCTTCTGTTTTCTTTTCTCCAAGAACAGGAGGTATCAATAAAACTTAACAGTTGGTTGTACTAAGGGAATCAAAATTTCATTTATGATAATAAAGTACAAAATATTGAAATATACAAAAAATCTATTTTGATACACTGATATGCCCACGTGATTTTAGAAGGAAAACAAAACAAATTTATTAAAACTCTGGGAAGTGTTGGTTCCCCTTTGGGACTCTGGAGTTAGATCCATTATCTCTTGTGTTCCCTGACAGATATGTTTAAAGGGTAAAGTACACATATTTAAATTCTTAAATATCCGAGCATGTTGCAGAATAGAGAAAAAGCCAGACTCCTTGGATCTTCCTTCATTAAGTAAAAGAATTCCATCCCAGCCTCTCACAGACAGGTAAGTTGGTATCAATAATGGCAGGACTGTGTGATATTTAAACTATATACATATATATATATGTATATATATATATATACACATATATATATGTATACAGTTTTTTTAATTTGAAAAATCTATTATAAATCCCAACTCTGATATTTTCAGTATAACTACTTGAAGGAATGTTGAGAACAACATTAACAAACATTAAAATGGTTTCTTTCCAGTTCTAAAACCACACAAGTTTTTTCTTTTGTCCAAAACCCATCCTGTTGTGCTTTGTTCTTTGTGAAATTGGGTGATTGGCGCAGTTCAGCAAGCATTTATGGAGTGCCTAATATGTACTGAGGGCTGGGGTTCCTTATGCACACAAAAGGAAAGAAAGCTGTTACATGGGGCTTAGGAAAAGGTTTTGGAAGAAGAAGCACAATTTTTCCTTTTTGAAATTCAGGGGATTTGGGGCTTTTTCAGAAAAGAAGGGTATGTTACTGGGGAAAGATTTTTTCTTTATGTTTTAGATGTAGCAGATAGAACTACACATTGAGGAAAAATGCTCTAATTAATGCTTTAAAAATTAAAATCATATTTTTATAGCATGGAAGATTTCTATCCAAATAAAAACCATGGTCCTGACTCTGGTATTGGAAGTGATAATGGAGAGAAACGATTATCTACAACTGAAGTAAGCCTTGTTTTTTTCTTCTGAGAAAATGTATTTTAAAATTGTCCTTAGAGTTTGAAATAATCACATGGCAAGAGGTATGTATATACTTGGATTTTTCTTTCATTTAATTTATTTTAAAAAACTTTTATTCATTTTGAACTTTTTAAATGTTCTTAAAAGAGGATTCAATATAAAACCATGAATTTCCATTTCATACTTTATTTTTTTGAAAAAAAATGTAATAAATATTACACATCATTTTTGGAACTACCCTGCTGTTCTGTTCTTCCTTCTATGTTTGCTTTTGTTCTCAACTGGGCCCTTTTTATTTTTTTCTCCCTCCCTCCCTAGCCTACTTTTTTTTAATAACAGATTTTAATTTTTCCAAATATATGCAAAGATAGTTTTCAATATTCACTTTTGCTAAACCATTTGTGTGTGTGTAAAATATTATACATTTTCCTATTAATCACTTCTTTCTCTGGAGGTGGATAGCATCCTCCTTTGATAGGTCCTTTGTAGTTGATTTGAGTAATTATAACACTCAAAATGACTTAGTTATTCTTAAAAAATATTGCCATTACTTTGTACAGTTTTTGAATTCTTCTCATTTCAATCAAATCTTTCCATGTTTTTCTAAAATCAACTTGCTCATCATTTCTTACAGCACAAATAGTATTCACAATCTTTTACCACAACTTGTTTAGCCATTACTCAACTGACAAGTATCCCCTTAATTTTCAGTTATTTCGCCATCACAAAGAGAAATGCTACAAATATTTTAAAATAGTAGGTTCTTTTCCTTTTCTCCCAATCACCTTGGGGGAAATGCCTAATAGTGGTATTACTGGATCTTTGGGCATTATTTGAGATTGTTCTCCAAAATGGGATCAGTTTACAGTTCCCCTAACAATGTAGTAATGTCCCAGTTTTTCCACATTTCCTCCAACATTTGTCATTTTCTCCTTGTATCATTTTAGCCAAATTGAGATGTCTGAGATGTCATCTCAGAGTTGTTTTAATTTTCATATCTCTATTCAGTAGTGATTTTTAATATGATTTCTTCATTGAAAAATTGTCTATTCATATTCTTTGACCACTTATCAATTGGGGAATGATTTGTATTCTTATAAATTTGATGAAGTTCTTTATATATTTGAGATATGAGACCTTTAAGAAACAGAATATAAAAAATTTCTCCCAATTTTCTTTTTTCTTTCTAATCTTGGCTTTATTGGTTTTATTTGTACAAAACCCTTTTTTATTTTATGTAATCAAAATTATCCATTTTATACCTCACAATGGTCTTCAACTATTATTGATTCATAAATTGTTCTCATTCATAAATCTGATAGATAACATGTTCCATGTTCTCCTGGTTTTCATGTGATATCTCCATTTATATATAGCTCACATATCCATTTTGACTTCATCTTGGTAAATGGTGTAAGGTATTGCTCTATGCCCAGTTTCTTGCAGACTACTTTCCAAATTTCCAAATAACTTTTTACTAAATAATGAATTCTTATACCAGAAGCTTAAATCAAGATTAATATAATCATTTGCTGTTGTGTATTTTAGCCTCCTTAGCCAGTACCAGATTGTTTTGGTAATTACTACTTTATAGTGTAATTTAAGATCTGGTATTGTTAAACCTGAATTTATATTTTTGTTCCATTAAACTCTTTTAATATTTTTGATCCTTTTGTTCTTCTAAATGTGTTTTGTTAATTATACTTTCCATCTCAGTAAAATCATTTTTGGGTAATTTAATTGGGATGAAATTGAATTAAATAAGTAAATAAAATGGTTATTTTTATTGTATTGGGTCTGCCTAACCATGAATCATTTCATTTTTTAAAAAAAGGATGTCAGTACTAATTTGGTATAGGATTTCAAGAGGTTAAATTTATTTACAATTTTAAAAATAGACTAATGTATCTTTCAGAATTGTACTTTTTGTCAGAAACTAGACATAAAAAAATTCTGATATTTATTTTGTTAATAATGATGCAATTTAACTAAAATTTGTTGCAACTTAATTTTTGTGCTGTTTTCCTAATGTTGTTACTCTCTTATTTCTCACAGCCATCAGATGATGATACTATCAGCCTTCACTCTCAAGTATCAGAATCAACCAGAGACCAGACTCTAAGAAATGACAATCACTTGATGGGAAGCAAAGTTGATTCTCATAAAGGTAGTTCATTGATGGGGTATTTCCTATTTTGGGTGCCGATTCCTTAGCATTGATCTGGGCTCAAAAGCCAGGTTTAAATGTAATGACTGCCTGTATTCCGTATTATGATGGATATAAAGCAGAATGATGGCATAATATTCTTATTTTCTAATGCATGTAAACCTGTACTAGACCAGGAGGTGTATGATTACATTGACCCCAACCCAGAGGATGTAGCAGTTCCTGAGCAAGGAGATGTGCATATTGGATCATTTGTCTCTTTTCTGAAGGTAAGAATATTGTTTTTGCATTACTGTGAATGAATTTTTCCTTTGATCTCACAAAAAAATGGACTGAATATTTGAGTTTGGCCTAATTACACATATAAAAATTGTATTTTTTTTTTACTTAAGGGGCGAGAAAAATATTCTGAGAAATCTCAGAAAAATGAAGAATGGGGAGATGAGAAAAGGTAAGCACATGATACCTATATAATTCAAAAAACAATTATATGTTAGATATTTGTCAAATATTCTAATTGGAATGTTTATTTGAAAGAATTGAGGTGTAATTATTTGCTCTGTATGACACATCTGTGTGTCCTTTTTTGATTAAATTTGGCTTTTTATTACTTCACATACTTGTGGGACATAGTAAATGGCTGAAAACACAGTAAGCTAATATCTGGACAGAGCAGAGCATTTATTGAATACTTGTCATGTTGCAGGCACTGTGCTAAGTAATGGGGACAGAGCTTACATTCTACTGAAGGAAGACAATGTAAGTGCAGGGAGATGGCAGGCTCGAGATCTGCACCCAATGATATGGACATAGTTGGGAAGGGCAATGGCCACTGGGCCTAGACAAGAAAAGAGAAAGCCTTGCCCATCTGCTCCACAGTGTGAGCATTTCTTTTTGAAACATGATAATATACCTTTTAACATTATATTCATGGCAGAGGCAAATGCTGATGAGCTTGGAGTCTTGAGAGATTAGATTTTGCGTCTCATCTCTAACTCATTGATTGTGACTGTGAGCAACTCATTTCCTTTCTCTAAGCTCCACTCTCTGTGTTCTCCATGTGATGCTCATCCAGCAAGTGTTTATTACTTTGTAAGCCTTAGTGCCAAATAGTGATCTAAGTTATTTATGTTTGGTGCTCCAGGTCCCTTCTTTCTGTTCTCTTTACAGATCCCTGCCCTTTGGCTCCTGCCCTCCCCCATCTTGCCCTCTTTAAAGTTACTGATGAGCTCGTAATGGACATATTCTCATTCCTAAACCTTCTGATCACTTGGCATTATTTGATATCATTGACCATCGTTTCCTTCTGGATCTTTTCTCCTTAGTGGGTTTTTGTGACTGCTTGCTCCCTATTCTCCTCCTACTTTTTCTAGACTGATCCTTCTCAACCTCCTTTGTTAGATTTTCACGTCTTGTAATGTCCGGGCTAGCTTTCTTGAGGTCCTCCGGATGGGCCTTGGTCTCAGCCGGATAGACACCACAAGAATAGTCAGGAATAGAGTCTTAAGTCTTTATTCTCTCAGTCTGTCTCCTTCACAGTCTGTGTCTGTCAAGTCTAACCCAGTCTTGATCTTAGTGCAGGAAGCAGGAGAGCTACCAGGAGGATGGTCAAAGATGGAATGTTCTAATCCTAACACTTCTCAGCCCTTATATACCTTGGTATGGTTATATCATTACACTAAACTAATGTATGTGGGAACTAGAGAACCATTACATCACCATACTAAGTGCTAAGTATATATAAACTAGAGAACCATCATCTCATCAATCACACTGAGGTAACACCCTGTTGTAAGTATCCTTGTTTCAAATATACTTCTTCAGAGTTCCGGCCCTCTATAACGTCTCTCATGCCCCTCACTGTGTCCTCTGAGGCTCTGGCCTGCATCTTCTTCTCTCATCAACTCCTATTATAAGTGCAATGACCTCTCTTCAGATTATCCCCAGTTCTATATATTCATCTCCAATCTGCAACACCACTAATTGCCTATTTGGATGTCCTGAAAACAGCCTGAGACAACTCTTAGTACAGTGATTGGACTTAGAAATGAGAAGCTATAAGTTCAAATGCTTTCTTATACAGTAGCACATAACACTGAACAATTCAGTTGACCTCCGCCTGCTTCAGTTTCCTTATTTGTAAAAGGCAGATGATAGTAGCACTTACTTCCAGAATTATTGTGAGGACAAAATGAGATATTTGTGTGTGTGTGTGTGTGTGTGTGTGTGTGTGTGTGTGTGTGTGTGTGTGTTTGTTTTGTTTTTGTTTTTTGCTGAAGCAATTGGTGTTAAGTGACTTGCCCAGGGTCATACAGCTATTAAGTGTCTGAGGTCCAATTTGAACTAGTGTCCTCTTGACTTCAGGGCCAGCACTCTATCCACTGCGCTATCTAGCTGCCCCAAAATGAGATATACAAATAAGCTTTTTGCAGACCTTAAAGCACTATATTAATGCTCTTATTATTTATTTCAAATCTGGCATGGTCAAAACAAAAATCATCGTCTTTTTCCTCCCAAAGCCACTGCCGTCTGAAGTTCCTATTTCAGTCTCTCTGGTTTGCGAGCCACCCTCAACTCCTTACACACTTCTTCCCACACTCCCAGATTGTTGCCAGCTCACCTCATTTCTTTCTCCACGTTATCACTGCCCTCCATTCATACAGTCATCAGCCTACTTTCTATCCAGCTATACCACAGATTCCTTGTTTGTATCTGGCTGCAAGTCTCTTCCTGTTCTAGCTGAGAAAGTGTAGGTTGGACGACACCATCTCAGAACTCGGGAAACTCCAGGGTTTCCCTTTTACCTTTAGGATCCCATAGTGACTCCACTGGTTGCCATTTCAAATTCTTTACAACTGGCTGCACACCTGTCTTTCCATCCTTTTTGTATGTGACTAAGCTTCATGTTCTCACTCTGTGACATCCCATATCCTGACTCTGCTTTTGCATAGGCCTATTGTCCCCAGTGCTTGGAATGGTCTTCCTCATCCCCTCCATCTTTTAGAATCTCTGGCTTTTGTTCAGACTCAGTAGAAAGATCACTTTCTGTAGGAGGCCTTTCCCTTTGTAAACGTGAAAGCGCTATATAAATGCTAGCTATTATTCTTAATAACACCAATTGTTATGATTTCTTTATCTTATATATATTTATTTCTTTATCTTTATATTATCTTTATCTTTTCCTTTATCTTATATATATTTATTTTAATAACTGATGGCATGTTATTAATCATATCCAATCACAGTGATTATTTATTATTCATAATAATAATATATTAGTTATACTATATTAGAATCCATCAATACAATTATAATATTTATTCATCACTTTATTAATTATAAATATTTTGTTATATTTTGATCCTACTCATTAGCAGTGACATTTATTAATTGTGTATCCAGACAACATTCATTATAAAATATTTATTTATTATTATTGAAAAACAAGACATATTTCTTTCTCTTCCCACACTTCTTTTTCTGTGGAACACATTACCATTCTTCCTGGCACCAAAGCTTTTCACTGTCTTTGTCACTGCCCATTTGCAATTAAACACAATAGCCTGCTGATTTTACTTTCTCCGTATCTTTTGGATTTAATGTCTCAGTCTTAGATTCCAGAGAGGACCAATAGTGACTTGACAGGTATAGAAGACACAGTTAGACAGGTCTTCTCATGTTGTAATTTCATCTACTCTCAAGGTTTTTAAGGTGTTGCTAACTGCTTCTTGGATGAGTTTTGCTGTGGTTGTGATAGCTGGAAAAGGAAGGAGAGAGGCATCTTCTTTTACTTGGGTATTTACCCTTTATGAATAATATCAATGGCTTTTTGATTTGATTTGACCTTTCTTGAAAGTTTTGCTGATCTTATTTGAAAGTTATATTTGGTATTTCTTATAGTTTTGAAACCTTTTTATATTTTCCTTGCCATTTTTTCTTGTTTAACAGAAGTCGATGAGTGAAATTTTTCTTGTCAAGAGGGAATGTTTATAGTGCTTGAGCTATTTCAGTTGCTTAATATGGAAATTCTCAGTGTTTCTTACAAGAGTTGGAGTGAGGGCTTTGGAAATGTCTGTGACTGACTCCTGCCTAATTCCTGTGGCCCTTCATTTATTACGTGTGTGGAAGCTACAACACAATAGACTATTAAGTTGCTAGCCAAGACTCTCTTTAAATAGCCATCAGGTCACATTTCAAATTAAAGCCCACTAAACTGTCAGCTCTATGAGAGCCCATCCAGGTTAGTGTTCAGAGCGTAGACATTTGTTTAAAGGAGAATTAAAATGGTCTTTATTTCCCAAAGTGGGTAGAATGACCTCTTTTTGGCCTGTTTTAACCTCTCTATCCACTGGGGAATAACAGCATTTGTCTCCTCTTTTTAGGATTCAGAAAGAGCAATTCCTTGCAGAAGAAGAGGATGATGATTTGAAGGAAGTTACTGATTTAAGGAAAATAGCTGCTCAGTTATTGCAGCAGGAGCAGAAGAACAGGTATTTAATGAAATCGTCAGATTGAAATAGGAAGCTTATGTTAAGCACGTTATTAGAAGTTAAAGTATATTAGATTTATAGTAAACATTGGACCCTCTTTGGAGGATTTTCAAGGGCATAACTACTGAAAATGTAATGGGAAATATTTAGGCAAATGTATGCTTATGTGTGTGTATATGATTATAGCTTAGAAATGTGAATATATTTTAGAGAAAAACTTTATAAGGCAGGAATTTTTAAAATAATCTTTAGTTTATTTCAGATTCCTTGGGTGACTTCTCCCTAAGTGATAAATTTATTTTAATATATACACATATTTTGTGTGTGTGTATGTGTGTGTATATGTGTGTGTGTGTTGTGTGTGTGTGTGTGTTTGTATGTGTTTGTACAAATATACGATGTCCAGTGCAGTTTTAAGCGTTGATTGTTTTTGGAAGCATAAATGCTACAAACTTACCCAAAACATCATTTGAAAGTCTAAGTATTTAAGTGTTATTTACACTTACTTAGTTTTGTGAATTTTGAATGAGAAAAAATTTTAATTATAATAAGAAGTAACACCTTGTCATTGTGCATTGCAGCTATGACAATTTTTAACATTTTCTGAGATCAGTGAATCTGTAGAGGAAGTTCAAAGTTTGAAAATCAACTAAAGCAGTGTATTGCTCAAAGTTGGAGTCTAATAAGAAACCAAGCAGTATTTCAAACACTGAAATAACTAACTTTTCAAATATTGTTTTTTTTTTGTTTTTTGTTTTTGTTTTTGTTTTTTTTTGTAACTGTAGCATTTATTCTTCTGAAGCTATTAAAGCTTCAACCTGCATGAAGACTTGGAACAGCCTCTGTGAGTGTGTGTATATAACATTATAACACACCTGTATATGTATATATATGTATGTGCACATATACACATAAACATCTTGTTTGCATGCATGTTTGAATATTAGATAAGAAACATTTAATAGTTTTGTGTTTGCTTAAAATAAATATTTGAATAATTATCATGTGCCTTTAAAAAAAAAACCTAAAATGAATATTAAGACTCTTTGGGGCACCTATGAATCATATAGCTGATATAACTTTGTGCTAAAGAATTCAAGCTGATAGGCTCCCGTTGCTTTTTTTCACAATCTGTATATTGCATATGCCCAGCCATGGGCAGCTCTGAGGTCCTGGGAATGTGAATCAGTGCAAAGCTTTCCTAATTATTGGCAAAAAGGAGTGAAATCCCCTACTTTACCAAGATTAGGCTCATTATAGCATCTCTTTATTCAAAGAAATTACATGCTGTAGGTGGCAACATAGCAGTGAAATCGCTGACATCTTAAGATTTTTAATGGTACAGATGTGGAGTAGCCATGATTATTGGGCTCTTGTATCCTCATAGGAGTGTAACACAGGAACTCTCAAAGCGACAGGTCTTTTTTTTGATTGTTGTTTTTATTAACATGAGAGGCAGTGTTGCCTAGTGGACAGAGATCCAGCATTGAAGCCAGGAAGCTTCAGGTTTGACCTTTGACAAATGCCAGCTGTGTGACCCTGAGCAAAACACTTAATCTCTCAAGATAATTTCTTCCTTAGGAAACTCTTTAAGATTATAAAGTTTTGAGGTGTCAATGTGCATTGATAGAATTCTCTTTGTCAATGAAATCACAAGTCCAATCCCCAAAATATGTTACCATCTTTTTGGAATGGTGCAACTGAAGTGAAGATAGCTTTATGCTATCGTGTATACACTTTTCAGAGGTCATTGTGATCTTTTATTCACAGGTAGGTTGTTTAAAAATTTTTTTTTGGATAGTCAGTGAATGGTACTTGTATATTGCCAATATATGAGATGTCCTTTAGTATTCTTCTATGGAAAGGCCTAGACTAAAATATTAAGAAACTTATTAGAATATTAACCTTAGAATAGTAGCTTAATAACTGGCTCGTGCCCTTTCTCCATGTCTGATGTGCCTTCTTTCTTAGTGATTTTATGTCTTTTGTATCATTCATGTCTCCATTTTCTGGGATGCCTTTATTTCTTCATCTTGAATCCTGTGATTACTCTCCATTGGGCTTTCTGTACACTCTCCATCTGTTAGCTTTTTTCTTAATTTCAGAGATGAAGATGGAGGAGGTCAGCCCAGTTTTGCCTCATTTGACTACTCCCTGGGCTTAAAGTAGTTTGGTTCCTATTTTATCATCTAGTGGCAAGACAGTTTTATTTTCTTTTTTTGTTTGTTTTTGTTTTTGTTTGTTTTTTTGTTTTTTTTTTTTAAACTAAGGGACTTAAGAATGCAGCTAAGTGAGAAACGGAGCTAGTTAAGGAAACCCGTGACAAGAGCTGTGTCCAGTTGTCTGAATGATTTGAGGGGCAATTTCCCAAGCAACGCTAAAAAGCACAATGTGCTGTGAGATACTTTGGGCATCCCCATTAAGTATTTGAGCTTTACAATAGAAATGTCCATAGTGAATCTTTTTAAAGCACCGTATCAATTAATTGATCATTTATCTCTTTCTCCTCACATGAACTGTTTTTTAATACTGTAGGTATTGTACAGGGACTGCATGGCAATTTTATAGTAATTTTTCTCTGAGAGTTAATACAAAGCCAACACTTGGGAAGGTACCTTACATGTGGCAATCAGCATATGCTCAGTTAATTGGAAAATAAATCAAAGCTTATAGATCTCCTTATCTGAAAATTACCTTTATTTGTCAAATAGCTATTTAAAAGAAATGACTTGGGCTATTTGCAAGATGACTGAAAAAGTTAATTTTTTTTCTTGGATATTTCTCTTATTAAGTTTCCTTTTCCCCTATAAAACATTCAATTATAAGATCTTTTCAGGTCTTTTACTAAATGTTGAAAGTTAATTATAGTATTTTCGAACAAAATTCAAAATATTTAAAGGCATTGACAGGCAAAAAACCTCAACAACTTAGTGAGATAAGTGAGAAAGCTGGCTAATTTTGTACCATTTACAATGTATTTAGAAGGTTAACTAGACTTTAAGAGAAGCAGTGAAGTGGAGTAGCAAGAAACCTCTCAGTTAGGAAGCCCTAGTTTGACTCACACCAGCCATATGACCCTGGTAAGTCACTGACATGCTGCTCAGCAGCTCTGCATGGATATAAGTTGTAGAGCTGGCAGTGATCCCAAGTGGCTGAAGAAGTTTTTTGTACCAGTGAAATCACAGGCCCATCTCTTCCCCTTCCCAAAAAGTGAGTTAAATTGTCCTGACACTTGTTCTTAGCCAATATTGAGGCAGAGTTTGGGAGATCATATCTGGATTCTGGTGCTTTATTGACTAGATTGCATTCCTCTTCTTCCAATAATCAACGATGCTTAAAATTTCTGGTGGATGCTCATATTCTTGGCTTCTTTTTGACAGTTGGCTGTAATTGCAGAAGCTTAAATTGAGCATGATTATTAAGAACAGATTGTTCTGCAGAGACATTGGTATAGTCTTTGCCCTCTCTATCATACCCTCTAGAATTTCTGTTTTACCTTCCAGTTTTCCCCTCTATGGGTCCAGAGTTCTTTTTTTAAACAGTAGAAATGATTTTAATGACTTCCCAAGCTGCTTTTCTTTTCAAATCTCATTGTTTTTGTCATGTTTGTATATGATTAGAAAGAAACCTTCCTCCTAGAGGTTATCCTTGACTACCGGAGTACATTAGCTATCTTTACTTTTAATGTTGGTTACCTTGAATAATCACTTAACTATTCACTTACCACTCACTTAGTTAATAGGGAAAATCAAGACATACTGTCAATTTATTAGTGAAGGGGATATTGGTGTAGCTAGTTCCAAAGAGCACAGAATGACAAAGGTGTTGGTATTGAAGAAGATATCATAGACAATTTTCTTTTGTTCAGAGTGCATTTTAAAATTAGACAGGGGCAGCACAGTGGACAGAGTATCAGCCCTTAGGTTAGTAAGACCTGATTTCAAATGTGGCCTCAGATAATACTTCCTATCTGTGTGACCCTGGGCAAGTCATTTAACCCCAATTTACTAAGAAAAATAATTGGACAGTTAGGTGATGCAGTGGACATAGTCCTGGCCCTGGAGTTAGGAAGAGTCATCATCGTGAGTTCGAATTCAGCATCAAACACTTTGATCCTGGGTAAATAACCTAGCCATGTGGGTCTCAGTTTCCTTTTCTATAAAATGAGATGGAGAAGGAAATGGCAAATTACTTCAGTATCTTTGCCTAGAAAAGCTCAGATGAGGTTATGAAGAATTAAACACAACTGAACAATAACAAAATATTTGGAAATTATTTTTCTTTTATTTTCTGAGCATTCACCACCTAGTTGATTCCTGAAGGCATCCGGAGGGGTCTTGACTAACATGGAGATTCTGGCAAACAATCAACATTTTTTCATTAGATAAACCATTGAGTGGACATTTTGTAATTGAATATTAGTAGGAAAAGATTTTAAGTAATCAAAATCTGAACACTTCCCTTCCCTTCCAGCCCAGCCCATCGCAAACCCAAGAGGCATAAAATAGTTTCTGAATTTTCTTCATGGATTGATTTTATGTTCTATTGACTACTTCGGCATATTTTTCTCCTAAAAATATACATTGTCTAATCCCTTTTTAAAAAAAATTCTCTGCCTATTCTAAATTCTTATTACATCTACATTTGATCATATTGATGTCCATTTAAACCTTGTTCTTGCATGTATTTGAAACAGTCATTTTAAAAACATTGACTTTTTCCTTGAGAATATTTTGGATGATAAAGTGCAACCTTTATAAGAACATTTTCAGGCTTTATTAAAAATTATTTAGTTTGCAGACATTTTAAACAACCTATCAAAAATTCCCCAACCTTACTCCCACTTACCATTATAAGAAAAGTGATGCATTATCCAAGGATCGTCAGCAAAAGCGGAACTGATAGTAATAGCTGCTGCTTGTCTTTTTGTGTCTTTTAAAAGCATGCCGCCTGTCTCCTTAATTGATTTGATGCTCCTAGCATGTAGACTTGTTGGATTTCATTTGCCTGTTTTAAAGGAATGCTTCTCATACATTTGGGTCTGTGCGTTGCATCATTTCACTTGGCCGGCCTTATTCCAGGGCATTTTCTGTCATGTCAATTTACTCAGTACCATAGTAATTCTTTTATATGTCTCTTTTTGGCATCTCTTTATTTGCTTTTAGACAGCATGAAAATGTTGACTTGTTTTGAAAAGGAGGTGGTACTAAGTATTGTGTGAAATAACTCACCTAACAAAAATCAGGAGTCACAGAGATCAATTGAACTTCATTCACTGTTTAAATTGACTAAGCAATATTGTTTTTGATTTTGGGTTAGAGTGGTGATGTGTGCATAGCTATTTTATGTGGCTTTGAGAAACTCTTGTGAAAATTTCAATTTGAGGGCCATCAGATTAACTTCTGCCTTGCTATAACTAATCACTCAGTTCTTTCTACTCTTGAAATCTCTCCATTCTTCTTTCCTTGCTGTACTAATGACTTCCCTGTCCTCTCCCATCAATATCTCCTTACTTCTTCCATCTTTGGGTTTGGTTGATGTGCGGGAAATGTGAATACAGACGGAGACCTTTAAGTTATAGAACATCATTCAGTGAAAAACTCTTCCAGAGGACCAGAGCAGCAGGACGTGCATCAAGGTATCTCAAGTTGGTGAAGTATTAAAGGGCCATTTTCACACAACTGATTGTAAAAACTTTTGGAAGTACGCTTTAGCTTGGAACACTGCTATTAATTGTGTCTGGATTAGTGACATTTTGAGTGAGTGGCATAAGATCATAGGAGTTTATCAGCGTGTAGTGCCACAGGTTTCTAAAGATGACATTATCAAGGAAATTAGAATGTTAAACAGAGCGAGTTATGTTTTCCTGAGAAATTTAGAGTTCACTATTTTTATATTTCTTTATTTACATCGCCAAATGTCACATAGCCTGATTGCATTGCTATTGCATGAGCAGTCAGCTCTAAATTATACATTTCTAGAAGAGAACAGAGGTATGGCTAAGACCTAATATGTAGACAACAGACATGTCACATATGTTACTGTTTATCTCAGCAATATAGTTAGACTTATATGGATATGCCTAGACAGCCAGATATTTAGCTTCCATATCCCAAGCATAACCTCTCCTCGCTATGGTTGGGTTTCATTTGGGTAGATGGCAGTGGATAACAGAACCGTGCTTTTCTGTATATTGTCACTTAATAATGGGACAATATTGCCCATTCACCCTTAGCTACTTGCTCACTACCTGATGCTTATCCTCCCAAATTACCAAAGGAGCCTAAGAAGAAAGTGAACCCATGTTTCTTCATGAAGTGGAGAAGGGAGGCAGCTGTTTCCCCAATTTCCTGATGAAAGAAAGAACTGTGAACTAGGAGTTAGGATAAATTGTGTGATTAGTCTCGAGCTGGTTCTACCGCTAGCCTTCATTCTGGGCCTCAGTTTCCCAGTGTGTAAAATGAAGGGGTTAAGTGATCTTTGATAGCACTAGCATTTGGCTATTCTAAATTGCCTGAATGGGCTTTTCTATGTGGGGTTATATCAAAGGGATGTCCACCATGTGGATTAGTTATTGGATTGCTTATCACCTAGTTTGTTCTAGAAATAGAGTACCATTTTAGATAAATTCTAATTAAGGAATTTCAAGGGCCCTTAAAATTAATGTTTTAATAAATGGCTTATCCGGTAATTTTGACATCTATGAAATCACTCTGATGTCATCCGGTAAAAACTTGGGAATTTTTGTGAAGGGGTTGCACTTGAAAATGATCTTGCTGGGAAATAATTTCCCTGACATTCCTCTCCCAACTAGCAGCTACATTCAAGGCCTTTTGTGACTTTGTGCCCTGTAAGGCTCATCGTCATGACCTCCCTGTTTTTAGCTCATGGCTCACTGTCTCCAAATTGCAGCTAGTTTTCTTAATTTTACTTTTCTGAACTCTTGGAGATTCAACGGTCAAATTTCTACAAATCCTTGCTGTTTTACTAACCTTATCGGTACTGGAACAAGGAATTGTCATTGAAGGTAACAGCTTTAGAGTCAAGGATTCAAGCACTAAGCTCCAGGTAGAGACTGCTGGGAATCCAAAAAGGATTTTCCAAGTGAGGGTAAAGATTGTGGGATTATCATTTTCTTCTTTGAACTCTATCCCTATCATATTCTGTTTAAAATTTAAAATGTATAAATTAGTGTTGAGAATTAAGCTTGAGTGTGTTAAAGCTGCCATAAGTGGAAGGGCTTATTAGTTTGCTGTCAGCATTTTTGACTGTGTTATGATCTCTTTTGGTTGTCAGATACATATACTGTGCTTTCCTTTATATTAAAATACATTCTAAATCAGTCATGCTAGGACCTAAAACATGTTTTCCTGTCTTTTTTTGTGTCTTGGAAAAATTGGCTTTCTCAGCTGGAATTGGTAGGTATACATGGGCATCATGGCTAGAAGATGCCTCAGGCTTAAAAGAAGAGCCTTGTTTCTGCAGAGGTGCTTGAAAGGCTCCTTGAGCTCTATTCCTATTAAAAGTTGCCACTTTCATTAGAAGCCACTGTTCTAAATGGTTTTTCCCAACTTGTTTCCCAGCAATTTTCTTTTTGACTTCACTGTAACTTAAAAGATATTATTGATGAGTTTGTACTCTAGTTATTATAAATAAATGTTGATTTCTTGATTTGTTTTGTTTCTAGGCTTCTTAATCATTCATCTTCAGTAAACCCAAGAAACAGACCTAAGCAAACTGTGGAATTTGAAAAAAGGTATACAAAGATATGTAACCATGTTAATGCTTATTTGTTTATGGTCACTTTTTTTTCTGTTTGCCTGTCACTCAGGGGCAAGCCTAAATGCAGGGAAGCTTGTTTGCAGACCCTCTGCCAAGAGATAGTCTTTTTGGTCACAGCCTGGCTCCAAAGCACAGGTAGGGGGAGCCACCCCCAGGACACTCTCAGATCCTGGGAGTAGTGAGTGAACTCTTCTTGGTTGGCTCTTATGTGACTTGCTTGCTTCCCTATAAATGGTTCACAGACTGGTCCAGCAGATGAAGAAGAAAAAGCAAATATGGCATATACTCGATAAAAATGCTTTGTGATTGAGCAAAACAAACAAAAGAGGACTTGATTTGTTCTCCAGCTGGGTTCATATGTGCCTTTTGACTACATAAATGATAATTTCAAGTAGACAGTGTCAGTTTTCCTCCTTGTAAGCTATGTTCATTCTTATAGTTGCATGTAGATCTGGATAGCAAGAATAGCTAGCATTTTGATATCGCTTGTAGATTCACAAAGCATTTTATATATTTTATCTCACGTTACTCTCAGAAATCCTGTGTTACTTTTCTTGTTTTATGGATAAGGAAACTGAGATCAGGAGAGGCTAAATGATTTCCTCAGGGTCACATATCTAGATAGTCTCTGGAGCTATCTGGAAGACTCTGGATAGTCTTCCCGACTTTGAGTCCAACACTCAGCACCTCTGCCCTTTTAAAATAGTTTTTAAAATAGTTTAAAATTTTTTAAAATAGTTTTGCTGAGTCCCTTTATCGGCACATGTAGTCTCGGTGGCTATGAGTACAATGCAGCTGAAGCCCAGAAGACACATGGAAGCTGGGACCCTGAGGGTTTGGCCTGAGGGTGTATAACTTATTGTCCTGACTGGTAGAAATTAGGGAGTCCAAACTGCTGAAGGGAGAGAAGATGAAAAGCCATGGAGATGAATGTGAGGGTGGAGAACATTCTGGGTCCAGAATCTGCCTCATAGAAAAGAGTCACTTAGAAAGAAAGGATAGATGTCTCCCTCACTGTTCATGCAAAAATCATCACAAAAAACACAAACCGATCTTTGGAAGTCTCCCAGACTTATCTGTACTCACCACAAAATTAATTTATATTTTCTTACTTTCACTTAGTCATAGGATAATTTTCAACTTGTATATTATGTGTACATAATTACAGCATTGTATACTGGATGCAAGACTTTTGGGGTTTGTTTATTATAAGACAAAAATCACTTGATCTTTGCCCTTCTCAGTTCTCTTCGTTGTAAAAGAAAGGGCTAGGATTGCATAGGCTCATAGGTCCCAGAATCCAGAGCTGGAAACCCTTAAGAGGCTTCTAGCCCAATCTTTAGGTCATTGAAGTAATTTTCTGTCTCCAGAGCCTGTACTCTTTCCATGCTATCTGTGCTGAATTTGGTAACTTTTAAAGACACTTGCAGCTTTCAAATCCCTTTTCCTTAATGGTAACAATGGAAAGAAAGAATTCTTTATGAATATTGGTGAAAGGAAGTAAATAAAACAAGATTTGTACTCTTTGAGAATTTTGAAAATTATGTTCATCAATGAAAATACATGAGAATCTTTTTTATTAGATATTTTTGATAGTTTGTATATAAAACACTTGTGTGTATGTGTCCTGGACCTCTTTGTTAGTCTGATGAAGCCTTTGGAATTCTTTTTTTTTTTTTAATAATAGTTTTTATTTACCAGATATATGCATAGGTAATTTTACAACATTGACAATTGCCAAGCCTTTTGTTCTAATTTTTCCTCTCCTTCCCCCCCCCCCATGGCAGGTTGACCAATACATGTTAAATATGTTAAAGTATAAATTAAATATAATATATGTATAGATGTCCAAACAGTTGTTTTGCTGTACAAAAAGAATCGGACTTTGAGATAGTGTACAATTAGCCTGTGAAGGAAATCCAAAATGCAGGCGGACAAAAATAGAGGGATTGGAAATTCTATGTAGTGGTTCATAATCATCTCCCAGAGTTCTTTCACTGGGCGTAGCTGGTTCAGTTCATTACTTGGAATCCTTTTCAGAATATTTTTATGTGAATAAAATCAAGGACATGAAAAGAAAGAAATTATACTGAAATATAGTTATTAAAATACTTTGAAAAAATTCCTGGACCTTAGTTGAAGAACTCCTGTTGTAGGTGAGGAGAGGTGAACATTTATATAGTTATTATAATTTATTAGGTAGTAAAAATTAATTTTATTTTACCTTGAATTTTCAGAATGCAAATCATTATAATATCCAGCCAAGATCTTTGCCACCATTTGTTTTAATGTGGTTTTGATCACTGTGAAAGTTTAGCCTTTGTGAGTAAGTGCTTTTGGGTTTGATGCTCAAGTTTACCAAATTGAGTTTACAGTGAGACAGTAGGAGATGCCTTGATGAAGCCAGTTTACTAATGGATGAGTGTCCAGTGAGACTTTTCTCCCCTTACTCAGTGATTCTCCATTGTTCCTCCTTTGCTACCTGAGAGTTTGTACCATCATAATAGCTGTGCATGCCCAGTTATGAGTTACAAACATTGCTATTCAAAGAGCAAGAGGTGGGTGTGTTCTTAATGCAGACAAGGTGTGCTTCAAGAAACCACCTTGGACCTGTTTGTTAGGCAGTCTCCTATTTTAAGTAGTAATAATAACAATAGCTAGCATTTATATAGCACCTACTGTGTGCCAGATCCTATGCTAAAGAAGCACTGCACACATCTTATCTCATTTGATCCTCACACAGCCAGGAGAGGTAGGTGGGCGCTATTATAATCCTCATTTTACAGATGAGAAAGATAAGGTCAACAGGTGGAGTGACTTGTCCAGGGTCATCTAACTATATCAGAGACCTATAAAATTCCATTTAGAACACTATCTTACAAAGATGTGGAAGCTATTTTCATTTTCTTTAAAAAGGAAGGATTCCCTCCTTTCCTAAATTTTCACTTGAGGGCCTAAAGCCCCAGAATGTAATTTGTTGGTTTTTTTACTTTTTACTTTTTTATTTTAGTAGCATTTAGAGTTAGTACAGTCAGTTACACCCTTTCTTTCAAAATACTGCATAAGGAGCAGCCACATTTTTTCCCCTTCCCTTCTCTCTTTTCCATATTCTTCCAAAGTCTATACTTTCTTCCAAACTTCACCTCTTCCCAAATGCACAGGATACTCTCCTTTTCTTGGAACCTCTCCCTCCAAAAAATCCCTCTTAAGCCCTCCCCTTCAATACAAATGTTTTTTTTTTCCTTTGACGAATTTGTTTTAACCTGTGTAGACATTGTGACAGAATACAAATATTAGGAAATGTGGCCTTGGCTAAAACCAAAACACTTCAGCAGTGCAATAGAAAAGCAGTTATTCAGCTAAATTAATATGTAGAGCAGTTTAATGATTGACCAATTTAAGACTTTTTAATTATTTCAGTGTCATGAAAACAGAGCTGAAAATGATCTCTTTTCTTTCATTGTGAGTCTTTGTCACTTTTTTTTTCCCATAAGAGAATATTTTCCTGGGGATAGAAGTATTTGAATTTCTGTCTCCAGTTCTCAGGTGCCTAGAGTAATGCTTGGCATATGGGGCTTTTTCTGAGTGGTCTGGTCAAAATGGTCCTGTGATGTTATCGCTGCAAGTTAGCAACTGCTGTGTAAGTTTCGGCTTCAAAAGTTGTTCAAGGCACTGAGAGCTTGAGCCCCATAGTCCAGCATCTGTTTGGGATCTGTTCAGAGTTGCTTAACTTAGTGCCTCTCAAGCTGATTGGTGGAAGAATCTGAATCCAGTTCTTCCTGCCTGGTTCTTTCTCTGCTTTGCCTCTGTGTCACTTCAGAGAGCTCTTTCTTTGTAAATGCTCATACACAATGGGCTGGTTTCTGTAGAGCATCATTTATTTCAAACTCTTGAGGTTGTACAGATTTTAGCAAATGAAATAAAAGGGTAGGCCCTAGTAAATTTATCAAAGAATTTATTTAACAAAAGAGAATTCCTATTATAAAAATGGTGACTTAATAATGAAACATGCTTTTTAACCAGATGTACTCTTAAAGATCTTTCCAAGGATTTTAACAAATCAAGATGTGTTTAATTTTTTAGTGTCTTGGCAGATGAAGTAAATTCAGCATTGTCACCCTTCATGTGGCAGGTAAAGATGAACTTTAATTGCTGTTATGTTCTTCACTGTGTACTAATTTGCATAGTTAAAAGAAATTATTTTATTACAGCCTTTAGGAAATCAAAAGGATCCAATTGATGAACAGCAGTGGCCTGAAACTCAACCTGTAATCTGGCAGAATGAAGAAAGGAGGCGAAGCAAGCAAATTAGAAAAGAATATTTCAAGGTATCTAGGTTTTTTTTAATGTGCTATGTTCTTGTTCGTCTTGTTACTTTTATTGTAAATGTCTTTGTCTTACAATAGAACATATTGACCAAATTAAATGTTAGAACATGTAGTGTCGATATATGATCTAGTAATGTCTGATAAGAGAAAGTAATTTAAAATGAGTCATGTCATGGTAAGAGAACCACAGTTTGCAAACTTTAGGAACAGGTCAGATGGAGGATCTTTATTGTTATAAGCTAGGGTAGGGAGAGATCACTTGATTAATAGCCTTTCCCCATTCCCCACCCCACCACTGGAAAAAGACAAAAGGGTCTTAGGAGTTTGACATGACTTGGGTTTCAGATTGGGCCACTTCCCTAGAGGGTGGGGCCATGTTGCTGAAATGATCTCTATCAGAGCCTTCTCCCTGCCTGCCTCAGGGATTACTTTTTATCATTACTCACCACACCTAACCTTGAAGACATCAATACTACAGTCTCCATTATTAATTTTTTTTTAAGTTTTCAACTAAAAGTCCAGTAAAATATTTCTAGAAACAGTTGAACAAAAAAAGATTTTATGTGAAACCATAAATTTCCATTTTGTATGACTTGTTTTTTTTAAGTACACAATAAATTATATACATAATTTTCCAAACTGTCCTAGTTGTCTTATCTTCCATTTTCTTCTGTGCATTTGAAAAAAATTTCAGTGTCCCATCTCTCCTTTTTTGATTATAAACCCAGTTCTCCCCCTAATTAAAAAGGGAGAGCAGAGGGAGTGGGGAGAAATTCTTTCACACATAAACATTGTCACAAAGCAAATTCCCACAGTGGTCGCATCTAAAAAAATACATTTCTTTTTGTATCTTGAGCCTATCACTTTTCTGTTCAGGTAAAGATTTCATCATTAATGTGGCTGGTAATTTTGTTGACGACAGCACATAAGGCTTTCTTTAAAAGCTGGTTTTTGACAGGGTTTTTTTTTTTTTAATATTTGTGTTAACTGTGTATAAAAAACATTTTTTAAAAAATTCAGTCAGTTCAGAACTTCCAGGATTCTCTGCAATAGTCTCTTATCATTTCTTAAAATGCAAAAACATTTAGTAATATTCACATATTACTGTTTGATCATTTCCTAATTGGTGGATAGCTCCTTAAGATTCTGGCTCTTTTTAATCACTTCTGGATCACGAAATTTGTTTTGCTTCTAGCTATTCCCTTCGTGCTGTTATCCTTTCTCTTAATGTACTACCACTCTCCAGTCTTGCTTGTTGAGTTTGATCTATTTCTACAAGAAAATCTGGGAGTACGGATATGTGTGTTAAGATTGGTTAAGACTAAAGTTCATCTATCTTTTCTGGCTCCTTTCCTTCATGTTTGTATGTTCTTTTTAACAGCCTTAATTTGAGAAATAGCAAGTTCTACTCCCGCCTTCCTTTCTATGTTAGTGTATTCATTTGGCTCTTCCTTCTTTTCCCCATTAAAAATCCTCAGAAGAGACGCAGTTACTTCTATTTGTCTTATTTAACTCCCTTAGGACCCTTTGAGGTCATTAAGGTCCTGTAAGAATCCTTATTCTCTTCTCCTCCCTGCCTCCTACAAACTTAATGCTACAAAATCATGCAGTCTCCTCTAAAAACTCAAGTAAATTAGCCCTTCTCTTAATTCCTGTGTTGATATTTCAAAGTTCCTATCCTTTTCTTGTCTTTTCATCAAAAATGTTGAAAAGTCTGTTTTTCTTTTATAGCCCCATCCCTTTTTTACTTTATAGGATTACACTCACGTTATCAGATTCCCAGTGAATGGAGGCCAAATGTAGAGGTTTGATTGTATTTGTTGGTTAGTAGAGAAATCTGCAATGTTTCTTCCTAGTCACAAGATGTCACTGTGAGCACATTTCACAGACAGCCCTGGAATTCACAGCCTTTATTCTAAATTAATTCAGAACTATTATTCAGAAGTGATACTTTTTCATAGTTAAAATGCTTTGTAGTTATTCATTGCCTTTCTGTCAAAGAAAAGGACAAAGATAGACATTCTCTTTCTTCTTCAGTTGCCTGAGAATTAAAAGATCTTTCACAGGATCTGTTATTGAACTTAATTTGAACTTGAATTTCTTTAAACAGTGAATTTTGATTCTCTAAAGAGAAAATTTGGATCTAAGAGAAGCTTCATTTAACATGCTGAGAGTAGTGACACCTCGGTTGGAGTTATTTCATTCCTGTAACTTTATGTAATGTATCTGGAAGTTTCTTTTTGTCTGATCAAGTTAAATACTGATAGACCACGAGAGCTTTATCGTTTTCCAATCTGTAAGCAAGCGTTAGTAAAGTTATTCTTCTACGGGAGTTTTCAGTAAGTGACTGAATCTGCCAGTTTTGTGGGCAAGTGATGGATAAACTTTTTCAAAGGAGTTCTGGAAGCAATGAAGTTGCCATCAAATAATGCTACATTAGATGAGGAAATCAGCTCTCCTGGCACTGCTTTACGTGTTTTGAGGTGACTTCTTAGTGTTTCCCAGGACTATTGAGCCTAATTCGGCCTCAGTGCATTTGGTGGCATCCTGGAGTGATCAGAACAATTGGATTCAACTTCAAGTATGAAGGGGTTAATTTTCTTCTAAAATGTAATCCAGGAAATGATTTGATATCAGGATGTCAGCCAAACCTGCTGATCCTTTTTGCTAGTAACATTTGCTATTTGGTGCTGATCAGAAGTTCGTCCCTCTGATGACAGGTGTGTGTGTGTGTGTGTGTGTGTGTGTGTGTGTGTGTGTGATAGAACTTGAGAGCAATCTTCCTCTGTTACAATGGAAAGAATGGTAGACTTATACTCAGAGGATCTGAGTTCAAATTTATGCATCTACTGGCATGCTGGGATTTCAGGCAAGTTTCTGCTCTTCCTTTTCATGGTCTCTCAATTGAGAAAGTTAGAATCCTTGAAGCTCTAATTCTTTGATCCTGTGACTTCTTTGTAAGGGATTGGTCAGATTGTGCAAATGGTTCTAGATGCTCTGGTTCCTATCACTATTCCATAGACTGTGGTGTAATGAAACCTCCAAAATGCATTTCATTTTTATCAGAATGATGCTGCTTTTCAGCACTGTGGTTCAAATCAGCCAACTTTGTCAGGTACCTCTTAAAGTGAAGTGTTTTCTGACTTAGCCTTCTCCACATCCCTTTTATTAAACTTTCTTTTTCTTGCCTTCTTGTGGTACAACCTGACTAATGGGGAAGTTTATTTTACATGACTTTACATGTATAATGGGTATCATATTTCTTGCCTTCTCAGTGGATGGGGAGGGGCAAAGGTGGAAGAGAATTTGGAATTCAAAATGACAACTGAATCTCAAAAGAGATTACAAAAACAGCCCAAATGGCACCAAAACTCCTACAAGTACTCTAGTGCTTTTCCTCAAGGTGCTTGCACTCTTTTGGAAGAAATTTTACATTTTCAAACTGGTTAGTGTAGGTCCGATTTAGTTCCTTTCTTATACATTAATGTAGGCTTAAGCTGCCTGTCCACCTGACAACCTACATGTTGTTGTAACCCCTGAGTCCACAAAACCAAAAGTTCACATTTCATACTAGGTAGAGTGTGTGAACCTAGAATTATTGAAATATCTGATTTAGATTTTTAAACATTAACATCTATCTCATCTTAATATTTTAGAGCCTTTTATTGATTTTCAGGCATGAAATATTTACTAGCTCAAATGTATAATTCAAAATTAGCATGATAATTGCTGGAATCACCTCCATTCCAGGTGATATTATTAAGGGAATGACCTAATCATAGATTAAGAGCTAGAAAGCACCTTTGAAGGGGTCTAGTTCAATACCCTCCCCTCCATTTAAAGATGAGGAATTGGAAGGCCTGTGAGACTCAGTGATGTGCCTGAGGTTACCCAATTCATAAATGACAGAAGTGGTTTGGGAACTTAGGACCTCCAACTTATGTCTGCCTTATCTAGAGTTTGGTCTGAGGGGAAAAAAAAGATGTATTTGGGGGTTTATTCCTTGGAAGAAAGCTGACATGTACATGTGGGTAATTGGCAGCACAGTTAGAACTGAGCTCAGGGTGAGCATGAGAAGCAGGAATTAAAGAGACAAAAAGCACGAGGTGGGGTGTGTTCATCTAGCGGTCCGATCAGGTTATTTCTGGGCAGGAGGCATATCCTGGCCATATCAGGTTTGTCCCTTGGGGTGACATCTACACAAACGCGTCTGAGTTAGCTCTCTAGCATAGTAGGGGAATTCCAGGTGCAGCAAGCGAACACTGCAAGGAATTTCTGACATGTCCAGCTTGAGGAATGCTGTCTGTCTCCTGCGTGGTTGATTCTGATTTCCAGGACAGTCTGGCCTCCTCTGAAGAGTAGGGGAACTTGAGCAAATCAAGGTGGTTAGTCAAAATCGTGAACTGCCTCAGTTTCACACCCAAAATTCAGTGTTTTCTATGTGATTGATCTATGAAGTGGAGTTTGGCCCCAAATGATGGTAGCCACTAAAATTGGGGTTTGGTCATGTGGAGAGTTCACAATGGCCATTTTTCTTGGCAAAAGATAGATTTATTTAGGGGCATTAAGTTACAGACAAAATGAAGGGATATAATAGGCACCGGGAATGTAAATATGAAGTAGAGTGGGAGAGCATATAAAAGACAAGTTCCTCAGTGGAACCTCCAATTACCCAATGGAAAGGAAGGCCCCCCCCCATGAGGTTGGGGCATGCCCTCAACTTGCAGGCTAAATCCCAAAAGGGACCCTAAAAACCACTAAAAGAGTTAGTTAGCTATAAGGAGGAGAAGGGTTGGGAAGCAGAGTGAAGTTAGGGGAGATACCATGTGGCATAGGGGAGGCTGAAGAGAAAGACATAAGTAGTTTTTATAGGGAAAATGTAACCTCAGGGACGTGAGTGGGATTTCTGACAGAACATGACAAAGTGAGACTGCTCAAGGCCTCTAGAGGCAGGTCTCAGGGGATTGACATGACTTGGGTTTCAGGCTGGGTTACCTCCCTAGAAGGTGGGACCATGGAGCTGAATGGATCTCTGTCAGAGCCTTCCCCCTGCCTGCCTCAGGGACCAATTTTTTATCAATTCTTCTACTAAACACACCTAACCTTGAAGACCCCTGCACTGTGATTCCTTTCCTTTTCTCTAACTGAAATTTCTGATCACCTGATGAATAGTCATTTATGCCTATTATTTTTAAGTAAAAATGTTATAATAGCCCTCTCACCTATGGGACACTCAAAATAGCTATTCCAAATTCATGGTACTCTGTGGCTATCCCTCCAGTCAGTACTGATGAGATCTAGAATTAAATGAAATTAGGGTTAATTGAGGGCTAGTGGCAGGTTCAGGGTACAGGAAGTCAAATGGAGCTCCCCTGCAACCCCTTTGGATTCGGCACAAGGATACAGAGTTAAATGAGGTCTAGTAGTGGCGCAAGAGTCCCCTGTAAAGGAATTTACAGGCCCGAAAACCTAGATTGATAAAAGAGGCTTATTATGGGGTTTGGAAGTAAAGTCTAGTTAATAAAAGGTGTTAGGTAAAGAGAGGAGGACACCAGAAGCTCAGGTGGACAGAGAGTTGACATGTTTCCACCCTCTGCAAAGAGATGATTCCAGCTTGGCTCTTTTATAAGGAGAGATTTAGCTAAAGGGGCCTATGGGTGGAGTCCCAGATTGGCCAGATTTCCCTGCTCTTCCTCTGGTTAAGTTACTGACCTTACCTTGATGCTTCTCAGGGAAGCTGGCTTACTTACAGTAGACCAAAACTGAACCCCAAACCTCAAAGGAACATGAC
This sequence comes from Sminthopsis crassicaudata, assembly GCF_048593235.1. Classification (NCBI taxonomy): domain Eukaryota; kingdom Metazoa; phylum Chordata; class Mammalia; order Dasyuromorphia; family Dasyuridae; genus Sminthopsis; species Sminthopsis crassicaudata. The sequence continues at coordinate 8,184,038 of NC_133623.1, read as the reverse complement.
AGCCCTGTACATAATCACCATCTGAGTTTTTTCCTAGTCAGGAAATTGTTAATCTGCTCATCATCTGGACCTTCCCAACTGGGTTATTATGTCTCTACCCCTCCTCAGTTCCTTCTTTCTAACTCATTTAAAACCGACATAGAAAGCACTTTACATTCTATAAACCCCTATTTGCTACTAGCTGTCCCTTTGAAAAAGCTTTTCATAAGGGAGCCAAATCTTTTTCCTTTTGAACATTTATTTTGAACTCAATAGAAAGACTCTGAACTACCTTTTCTTCACTAGGGTACTTTATAATGCAAATTCATCCCATGTTTACCTATTTTTTTTTATTTTTTTTAATTTTTTTATATCCAGAGGATTGTATTAACAACCACAACAACAAAAGGCTAGAATTTGAGACCTGTGCCTCAAAGGAATTTTCATACCAGTTAGGAAATTCCAAGCCTTGATGGTAGTGATTAGCATATGAAAGCCATTCCCAGCTCCCTGAAGCTTTTTTATTTTAGAGAAAACACTTCAGTGTGAGAATCTTTTTGGTCCCTTTAGCATTCCTCACCTATGATTTTACCCACAAAGTTATAATAAATCTGGCTTCTTGGAAGAGTCCAATTACTTCAGTGCTTGTAGCAAATTGGGATTGTAAATGGGTCCTTCTGTGGTGCTTTCCTAAGAACATAGCTGATGATAGTTTTTTTTTTTTTGTTTTGTTTTTGTTTTTTTAATAATAGCTTTATTTTCGAAATAAATGCAAAGATAATTTTCAACATTTACCCTTGCAAAACTTTGTATTCCATATTTTTTCTCCCTTCCCCCACCCTCTCCCCTAAATGGCAGGTAATCTAATATATGTTAAACATATGCAGTTTTTCCTATACATATTTCCACAAATATCATGCCACTTGAGAAAAATCAGATCAAAAAGGAAAAAAATGAGAAAGAATAAAACAAGCAAGCAAACAACAACAACAAAAAGGTGAAGATACTATGTTGTGATACACTCAGTTCCCATAATCCTTTCTCTCAGATGTTCTCTTACTTCTGTTCATCTTGTCCATTTTTTTCCCTGCAGTCCTAATTTGTACCTTTCCTGAAAAAGAGATCTGCTTGGCATAGGTCAATTTCAATCTGGATCTTATAGAAGATTATACTAGATTTTGGATTATTCAAGTCTTGATAATAAGGTTTTATTGTATTTTAAATATTGGCCAATTCATTCAGATTGGGTTTTGGGGGACATGTCCTGTGTCCTGAACTCTGATAGTTGTTTGGTGGAGTCACTGTTGCTGCCTTCTAGGACCTTGGCTTCTTGAGGAAAGAACCTGAAACAAAGAAAGAATAATGCAAAGCCCTATCTGTGATGTTGCCAAATTGGCTGTATTCAGCTGCTCCCAAGGGAGGGAACAGCCCATAGAGAAGGAAAGGGGAGAGCAGCATTGGCAGGGGCACACGAGAAACACTGAGCAGAGGCAGCAGCCTAGTTTGGAACAGTTGATGGATCATGGAAGGTGGAGGCCACAGCTTGAGCAGAGGTCCATAGTCTGGGAAAAATGAATTATATGATTAATTTGGAAGGAATTTGATTTTCTAGAAAGAAAAGAAGAAGATTCTGTGTTGCTTTAAGGTTTACAATATTATATTTGAGCCTCACAACAATTCATTGAGGTTGATATTGCAGGTATTATGAACCACATTTTTACAGATGAAGAAACTAAGGCTCAAAGAAGTTAAATGATTTGTTTGGACTTGTATATATACATTGTATTTAATTTATACTTTAACATATTTAACATGTATTGGTCAACCTGCCATCTGGGGGAAGGGGTGGAGGAAGGAGGGGAAAATTGGAACAAAAGGTTTGGCAATTGTCAATGCTGTAAAATTACCCAAGCATATATCTGGTAAATAAAAACTATAATTAATAATTTAAAAAAAGAATTATTGAATCAGTTTACAACTCCACCAACAAAATGAATGAATGAATAAATGAATGAATGAAAAAGAAGCTAAATGATTTGTTTATAACCACAGTAACCGTCTCAAATAGGATTTGACCCCAGGTCTTCATTATTATGAGTCTAGCCTTCTGATAAACCATGCTAGCTCTCTAGAACCTGCCACTGAACTGCAGAATGAATTGGTCATGGGAAAAGCTGGAATTAGGTAGATCACTTAAGAGAAAGGTATTACAGCCCTGCTGTAGTGAAGTTCTGAGATATGGTCATGGCCGTGTGAATGAAGGGGAAGATCCATATCTGAGAGAGAATTCCCAGAAGAACGGACAGGTCTAGGCCAGAAATTGGACCTGAGGGATGAAGAAAAGAGAGGAGTTGTGATTGAGTTCATGGTCTCAAGCTTAGGTAATGAAGACTGTTGATATGATTGATGCCAAAGGAAGCATTGGGTTGGTTTAAGAGACAGGTAGCCACTGAAAAATTAGTTTCAGAATTTCAGCTATTTTTATAACCCACCACACTTGACTGCTTGCACTTTGTGGAAGCACCAAAATATAAATAATTCTCTTGGTCATAAAATTTCAGTAGTCTGGAGAAAGTAAGAAGTATGAGTTCTGCGGTACTTTAATCTTCAAATTTTATTGAATTTGATTTGAATTGAATGGTCTGGTAGATGGGGAAAAATCACTTTTGCTTTCCAAATGTTTTGCAGTATAAATCCTCAAGGAAGAATTCAAGTGGAAATGAACATGAGGAGGTAAGAAGATAATTACCAATATTGGAATTATTTAGTCTTGCTGTCTCTTATCTCTCTAATGCTTATAGCCTCTTTCCTATCCCCTTTTTTCTTGTGGGGGCAAATTTGTGATGTGGAAAACTCCTGGTTTGATTACTTCCTTCACCTCTGTCCATAACTTAGTGTAGGAAGTCTCAACCTGGTCTGTAGATAAATTCAGGGGGTCCTGATACTTGGATGGAAAAAAATTACATTTATATTTACATTGACTTCTTGCTGAAATTCAGCATTTCCTTCCCTTATGACTATGTGGGAAACCCATTATTCTGCACTGAGGTCTGTAGGCTTCACAAGGTTGCCTAAAAGGCCTATGGCATCAGAAAGGTAAAGAATCTCTGACTTTGACTGCAGAGTCACCTTCACTGAAAGGTGAAGTGAATTTTTTCCATGGTCACACAGCTAGTATGTTCTGGCAACACTTGAACCCGGGTCATACTGACGAAGCTGTCTCCAGGTACCGCATTGCGTTGGCCGGCTCTGTGGACTTTTTAGTCCCTAATAAACATTTTTAACATCGATGGCACTCTGATTTATTTTATCATGTAACTTCATAATACACATTAGCCCAAACTGGAGAGTCCATCATATTGTCAATAGTGTTAGCAGCATGTGTTTTTTGTCACCTTCATATGTTAATTTTGAATTTTAGCCTTATCTTCCTTTATCTTCTAGACCATGATTTAAATCTCAGGTTCTCATTGATAAATCAAAAAGATAAGAAGCTGATTTATAAATCCTGAGACTTAAGTTGGCCTGTTCCCCACATTCTCATTGGCTAGAACCACAATGTAGTTAAAGTAACAGACAGACTTAAGAATAAACTCAAATAATAAATAGTTTGAATTCATAAGTGGTGACTGGGAGTAGGAGGGAGGGACACAAACAGATAGTTCATGTGACTGGGAATGCTGTTATTGCTGCCCCAAACTCTTGTGTTTAGGAAGTAGAACCAGAGATGGGAGAAGCCAGGAATTGGCCCAATAGTCAGATTTTACTTTTAGCAGCCTAGGCCCTGATTACTCCCTATGACCTCTCTGGAAAATTTTTTAGCAGGAGAAACAATGGATGATGTCGCCCTAAGCAGCCAGTCATGATTGTGGGAAAATGGTCCTGAGCTACCTGTGGGGAATAAAGCATCACTGCATGCTTTACATGCATCACAGGCCTTCTGTTCTTAGCAGTAAGGTTCACTTCAATACTGAACTGAGTGGTTCTAAGTTAGACAGGCCCAAAATGTAGGGAAGTTAACATTTTAGATGAGTGCTTGCTGAGCAATCCTGCTAACACAAGCCCGTTATTGGATATGCTCGGACGTCTGCTGGCCTTCCATAACTATCCCAGGACAAATGTGATATTCCATCATTGTCTGGCATCAGAAAGTAATCTTAGCAATGACTATTTTTCCACAGGCACATTTTAAAGAGTTCTCATATGTGGTGTTTAGAAGTGGTCCCCCACACATGACCTGTACTAGAAGAGAAATTTCAATGTCATATTTAGTTGTTTGAAGCAATTTTTAGTTTCTTGTATGTCTCCCTAGATCATCATTCACATGTTTTAATTTCTTCTGTTTCATATTTTTTATCTCTTATTTTAGCCAGACAGTGATAATGCTAATGTGTCCCCACAGTCTCCAGTATCATCTGAGGTACATGTTCTGTTTTTGTGTGTGTGTGTAAAAAAGAGAAAGAGATAGAGTAAGTATGTGTGTGTGTGCACATTCCCCCTCCTGCTCCTAACATCTTCACTCCATCATCATATTTTGTACACTCTCCTTGCTTAAAACTGTTTTGGTTGTTTTTTTCTTGGGGGGGTGGGTTGGTCCATGGGAAGTAATAGATATTTCCTTTGGCAAATACACTATAAGTCAGTGACACTACCTTTTATGTGCACATTCTCTTTTACTGAGGCCGGTCTTTGAGTTTGATACCCATGCATTATTATTGATATTTATTATTAAAGAACTTATATACATATTTACTACATAAAATAATGTACCACCTAAGTGACTTTTTCCAGTTCGTCATTATTTGCAAATAAATAATGACTTTTAAGGCTGAATTAGCATCCTTAAACTCACATTCTAATGGTTACTTCTCACTTGGACTTGTGTGAGCATTATACAGCTGTACCCAACCATACGTATAGAGTAAGGAGATGATCAGGAGGTAGCACAGCATGCTACTCTTCAAGTCAAGTCCCAGATCTGCTAATCTCTGTGTGGCTTGACCAAGGCCTTTTCTCTCTCTGTGTTCTCTCAGTATATTCTTCTGTTAAGTGAGAGGTTTGGACTGGATGGCCTCTGAACTTTTTCCCAGATCAAGTTCTAGATATCTGATTCTTCAGTTTTCTAGAGCAGTCAGAGATGAGCCAGATGAGCCACATTCACTGGATTAGGGTGTAGGCTTCTTCGCCTTGTTTCAATAAATGAGTATATTAATTTAAATATGTGTGCCTGAGAGGATTTTTTTTTTAACTTAAAAAAGGCAGCCTTTTTCTTTCTGTTATATTTGTTTCATTACTTAAGGTTTTAATATTTTACTAAAGATTTTCAATGCAATTGGGGGAATCATTGGGTAAATATGTATGGAGAAATAATATGCATAATTTTCAGAAAATTTTTAGATTTGGATCACTGACATAACATGTCTGGGATTCCACTCATTGATTCTGCATTTATTGCTGCATCAACATCTTTAGCATTGACTATCTGAGGAAGAGACTTCTCTTATGGAGGAGACTTGAATGTTTAAAAGTTAATGGAGAATTCTGAATGCTTCATGAACCGTTTATGTGTTCTACCTACCCGATGCATTTGTTACGATAATCAAATGAGATGTGCAGAGAAGGGCTTTGAAACATGAAGTTCACCCATAGGTCTGAGAATGGATTCATATTTGCCCTGCAGATCCTACTTGTGAGAATTTGAAAATTTGCCGAGCATAAGCTGCCACCCTCGTATAAATTCTTCACCTAGTAGATAATCAGTAAATGTTGCTGGCCAGTTAATATTTCTGTTGAATTGTTGTTGAGTCTCAATGCAGAGCTGACTTGATTTTTTTTCTTTTTAATTATTTCCCCAAATCCTATCTTTTATGATTATTGTTTCTGCCCTTTCTTCAAATTAAGTGTGATGAGATACACACGAAGACTTGTGTCTAGTAAGTTAGAAAATAAATAGTGATTGTTAAATGTTTTATCCACTTTGTTTGAAGCACAAATCTCTCCGATATAGAAGGGAATTACTTAGGGGGAGAATGAGTATGGCAAAAGAAGGGTGCAGATGTGAACAACTAGCTTGGTGATTGTGAAAGCCAATAGGTTATATCGGTTTGTTCTCATTTGTAGGATTATGACAGAACTGACAGTTATTCACACGGTCCATTTGGCTTGAAGCCTAGATCAGGTAAAATATGTTCTCTAAATTTAATGTCTCCGAGGTTATATGTAAACTCGAGTTTCCAGATGAAATGGCACTCAATCCATAGCTGTTAGCTATATGTAGTTTGTTTCTCCTCTCCTACAAAAGAGTTTTTTGTTATTATTATTTGTCTTTCCAGTTTCTCTTCTCCTTTTCTTTCTTCCAACTCTTCACCATCAAGCTCCCAAAGACTTCAGCTTTTTGTATTTGAGGTACTAGAGTCTTATTTCTATTCTACTGGGTCTGCTCTTAAAATGATCACTCCTGCCAACAGACCCAAACCTATCTAAAATGATAGTATGCCATTTTGGCAGCTTTCAAAAAGAGAGATTTTTTTTTGCATTTGGCAAGCCCAAAAGAAAATGTATCCAGGTGCCTTGGCGAGGTATTAAATCACAGTCCTTGTTTCTGAATAAGTATACTGATCTTCAAGAATAATAATTTCCTTTTGCTCTACAGAGAATAAAAGTCTGAATTATATTCAGTCAACATTTTTTAAAGCTAGGTAGTAAAATTCTAACAACTTAATTTCAGATCAGAACACATGCAGGGATCCAAAAACGCTTGCATGCTTGCTCTAGTTCTGTTCTCAGTTATGCAGACGAGTATGTTTTTACTCTGTTGTGTGAGTGTGTTTTAAAATGTTTTGATGTAGTGGTGAGGAAACTGAAACACACATGTCACTTAATTTTGCACAGATTCCTCTTTATTATGCCTCTTTCACCGATGTTTGGTCGGTGTTCTTCTCTTTCACCATTTTCACTGCCTTTGTTAAAAGTAAACAAATATTTGGTTTTCATAGCTTTCAGCCGTTCATCTCGCCAGGAATATGGGACAGCAGATCCTGGATTTACGATGAGAAGAAAGATGGAGCATTTAAGGGAGGAGAGGGAGCAAATACGACAACTTCGTAACGTGAGTTAAATTGCTAGTTTTGATTTGCTGTGCAGAAATGGAATCGTATTTCAATTGCTGATTGGGAAAATGAGATTAATTTTGCTTTCAAAGGAGTGCTCTTAAAATATATTGATTGTATAATGAATTGTAGTATAAGTACCAGTTGCTTTTAAAGATATGAACTATTTGCAACTCACATCCTGTCTCTTTTTTAAACTAGAATCTTGAATCGAGGTTAAAAGTAATTTTGCCTGATGATATTGGAGCAGCATTAATGGATGGAGTAGTTCTTTGCCATTTAGCCAATCATATAAGGCCACGCTCTGTAGCTAGTATTCATGTACCATCACCAGCAGTGGTAAGTGCCTTATGTACAGAATGAATTTTGTCAAGTAGCTTGTACATTTAGAAGTTCATTGCTCTGGAATAATAAACTTTAATACATTTAGTTTCTAGTTAGGCTCTTTTCTTTTATAAAGTTGATGATGACCTCTAGCTAAGGAATATTTAATGACTCATGAAATTTTTCTCTTTACAGCCTAAACTAAGCATGGCAAAATGTCGAAGAAATGTAGAAAACTTTCTTGATGCTTGTAAAAAACTGGGTGTCTCACAGGTAATAAGAAGTTGTTTTAAATGTTGTCCCTAAAGTCCTCTCATGCCCATTCACTGTAGTCCTCTTCTTGGTGTAAAGGTACCCATGGTATTCAAAGGCAGATCGTAATCCCTTGTGTGGGGCATCCTATCAAACTGGAAACGCCTGGCAGTGTATTTGAGGAGTAAGCCAGCTAAATCTGTACAGGTTCCTCATCAAAGAGTGGCCACAAAGTAGTATGTTTATTTATTTTGGCCACAAAACTTTTGTAGACAGTCTTTCTGAGGCTCAGAATGCTTGTGGTCTGTGTCATTGAAAGGTAATCACATCTTCTTGAAGTCCTGAAGGTTATGTGTAGGTACCTTCTCTTAATAACTTTTCTTGATTCCCAGGTTGAGTTTTGGCTGCTGTTTAAGTTAATGTGATCAGGCTTTTTCTGACCAACTTTAGAAGCTGTTACATTGCAGTGGATTTGACCAAATACCTGGTGACATAGGCCGGACAGCCATGAGCACTTGGGTCTTCCGTCGTTTTACTCCTCAGGAGACCTTGTTTCCTAATCCTTTGTAGGCCTATGGAAGAAGTCTGGGCTGGAGATTCAAGTCTGTGTAAACAGTCCTATCTAGTATATTACCTAGTTTATTTTCCTCATTCCTTGAAAACTTTAGTAGCAGTATGTGACCATTTCTGAACCAGTCTAACTTTTTACAATTAGCAGTGATTCTGCTCACCTTTCACAGTATCTTCACTACTCGCAAATGAAGGATTTAAAAATTAAAACACAACCATATCAAATTGTTCTTGTAAACACAGGTGCAATTGACTGAGTGTCAAAAGGCCTGACTGTATGCCTGGACCAGTAGACTAATAGATGTAAGTCAGGGGAACTGTCTGCCCATTGAAGTTTACAGAAAATGTGGGCCTTGGCTCTGAGTTTTGTGTCTTCAATGAAATTGAATTGGAAAGATCCCCCTTTTCTAAGAAAAGAGATGTAAATTTAAGTTATCATCATGTCTACATGTATAAAAATGTTTATAATGGCTCTCTTCACAGGGCAAAGGATTGGAAATTGAGGGGATTCTTATCACTTGGGTAATGACTAAATAAATTGTGGTGTATGATTGTCCTGAAATATTATTGTTCTGTGGAAAGTGATGAGCAGAATGCTCTTAGAAAAAAAAAAGTCTTCCAGGAACTCAAGCAAAGTGAAATGTACTGAGATACAAAGTAAAAGTGATATTCTGGAATGACCAGCTATAAATGACTTGGCTATTCTCAGCAGTACAATGATCTATGACTACTCTGAAGGACTTATAATGAAAAATCCTAGCAATATCCAGAGAAGAAACTTGTTGTGTCTGAATACAGATTGAATCATATCATAAAAAAAAAAAAGTTTTTTTCATGGCAACATTGAATCATAGCTCTAGAGTTAGAGAGGACTTCAGAGGCTGCCTGGTTCAATCTCTTCTTTTTACAGATGGGGAAGCACGGGTCCAGAGAGTTGCTTGCTCCAGATCACAGAGTACTATATAAATTAAGGATTTATGTACTCAGATCTTCTTGCCTCAGATTGAGTACACATTCCATAGAACTGTATTGTTCCCCAGTTTTTCAATTATTCTTAATTTTTAACTTTAAAATCTTTTTTCTAATATGTCCTATATATGATAAACTTGAAATTCTAAGAGTGGTAGCAAGAAATTTTGGTTTTTCTCTTCATTGCCTAATACCTATTTATGTATAAGATTTGTATTGTTTTAAAGATGCATTTCCTAATTTCTCAACAGAACATTTTTCTAACCCATTATTTTATTCTTTACTTTGTCCCTCTCTGCCATTTTTATTTTGATACTTTCATTTTCATTTTAAAACAAAGACCACCCAATTTATTTTGAAAACATTGGATTTTTCCTTAGCGATTCTTACTGAAAGAATTAATTTGAAAACATGAAAATGGTATATTTTATTTAACAAAATACTCTCAGTATGTTAAATGACAAATATATATTTTTAACTGGGTTAGGCTGGGCTGGAATATGCCTTTTGTAAATTCTTGTTTCTTATTTCAAGGTCAAAGATTTTTTTTTTAGCCTTTTATTTTTCCAAAATTCATGCAAAGATAATTTTCAGCATTTACCCTTGAAAAACCTTATGTTCCAAGTTTTTCTCCCTTGCTCCTCCCTCCCCTAGATAACACTTAATCCAATATATGTTAGATATGTGCAGTTCTTCTAAACATATTTCCACATTTATCATGCTGCACAAGAAAATCAGCTCAAAAGGGAAAAAATGAGAAAAAAATAAACAAGCAAGAAAACAGCAATAGAAACAAATACGGTGAAAATGCTGTGTTGTGATCTGTATTCAGTCGCCATAATCCTCTCTCTGGATGCAGATGGCCCTCTCCATCACATTGTCTTTTGGGGTTGATCTGAATTGCCTTATTGTTGAAAAGAGCCAGGTCATCAGAGTTGATCATCATATAATCTTGTTGTTGCTGTGTACAGTGTTCTTTTGGTTCTACTCATTTCACTCAGCATTAGTTCATGTAAGTCTCTCCAGGCCTTTCTGAAATCATCCTGCTGATCATTTTTTATAGAACAATAATATTCCATTACATTCACATGCCATAACTTATTCAGCCATTCCCTACTTGATGGGTATCCACTTAGTTTTCAGTTCCTTGCCACTACAAAAAAGGCTGCCACAGACATTTTTGTACATGTGGATCCTTTTCTCTTTTTTATGATCTCTTTGGGATACAGACCCATTAGACACACTGCTGGATCAAAGGGCATACACAGTTTTGTAGTCCTTTGGGCATAGTTCCAAAATGCTCTCCGGAATGGTTGGATCACTTCATAACTCCCTTAACAATGTGTTAGTGTCCCAGTTTTCCCACATCCCCTCCAACATTTATCATCTTTTTTGTCATATTAGCCAGTCTGAGAATTGTAAAGTGGTACTTCAGAGTTGTGTTAATTCTCACTTCTCTTTTCAATAGTAATTTAGAGTATTTTTTCATGTGACTAAAATGGCTTTAATTTCTTCATCTGAAAATTCTCTGTTCTTATCTTTTCACTATCATTTGGAGATGGCTTGTATTCTTATAAATTTGAGTCAAATCTCGATATATTTTAGAAGTAAAACCTTTATCAGAAACCTTGGGTGTAAAAATTTTTTTCCTCAGTTTTCTTCTTCCCTTCTAATCTTGGCTGGATTGGTTTTGTTTAAAACCTTTTAAATTTAATATAATCAATGTTATCCATTTTATATTTCATAATGTTCTCTAGTTCTTCTTTGACCATAAATTCCTTCCTTCTCCATAGATCTGAGAAGTACACTACCTAGCCCTTATTCTCCTAATTTGCTTATAGTATCATCCTTCATGTCTAAATCATGAACCCATTTCAACCTTATCTTGATATAGAGTGTTAGCTGTTGGTCTGTGCCTAGTTTCTGCCATACTATTTTCCAGTTTTCCCAGCGATAGTGAGTTCTTATCCCAGAAGCTGGGGTCTTTGGGTTTATCAAACTAACTACATTACTGTAGTCATTGACTATAGTCAAAGGGAACCTAACCTATTCCACCAATCCACTACTTTTATTCTTAGCCAGTACCAAATGTTTTTGATGAAAGTCAAAGATTTGTAAAGGAATTACTTAAGTTACTTAAAAGAGTAAACATGCCCAATACTTCCCAACACACATGTGTTAAGCTTTATTGATCATCATTTATCCGTTTTGTCATCATTTATTAAAGCCAGTTTCCTAATAATGTTTCATAGACAAAAGCCTTCACCGAGTCCGTTGTTTATATACTTTTTTCAGAAAAAGTAAATGGATCTTAAAACAAATGATCTCTTAATCAACCTATCACTCATTAATTCATACTGCTCTCTTGGTGAGTTACTGTATTACTCAAAAACCACCACTTAGAAATCATGACTTGTCCTTTTTGTTTTCCAGGAAAGACTCTGTTTGCCGCACCATATTTTGGAAGAAAGAGGCCTGGTGAAAGTTGGTGTCACAGTTCAGGCTCTCCTGGAGCTGCCCACTACTAAGGCATCTCAGCTGTCAGCAGCTTGACATAACTGGAAGCAATTATGCAAAAAATTCTAGTTTTATTTATTTATACTCATTTTAAGCACCTCAGCTTTCTGAATGAGAATGGCCAATCAAAAAGTTTTTGTCTAGAACAGTGTCTTTGTTTTATTATGTAGATAACATTGAAGTCAAATCAAAGCTTATGTAATTAAGCTCCTTTCAAAATGAGATTCACAAAGTTTCTCATGTACTCAAATTCTTTTTACTGAGTCAATCAATAATGCTTGGTTATTTTTTTGGAAAAACTAGATTATTGGTAAATCGAAAATGTGGCTTGCCTATTTTTGAAGCTCACCATAATGGTAGATATCAGATAAATGAATCCATTTTTACTACTAATTCCAAATAGTCTTATATTTGAGTTTTTAATTACACTCAAATATAATTCTCCAGTCTTTAGGGAGTAAAATACCTACACAGAACAAAGAGTCGGCAAAAAAGGCTTCTACTCCGATTCTTTTCGTCTGCTAGGTCGGTGCCAACACAGTTTCAGTTGTGCTGGAGACTGTTTACATGGGAAGTGCCTGTGTAATTGATGACTCTTAGAGTCTTAAACCTTTTTGGAATTTTTCTGTGTATGGATGTGTTCATTCGAACTTTGCTGATATTTTCCTAGTTTTCTGTCAGGCCAGTGATGGGTGAGGATTGAAATGCGCCTCACGATGTTTTATTGCACACTATTTTTTAGTTATTTCATGTTGTCAAAAAATAATGTGTGATTTATTTATACTATTTAATTTTACAAAACTTAATCATCTTTCAAAATGTATGATTACTTGAGTTGTATTTTATTTCATATTATAGTGAAACGAGGATACGTAGAATAGTGAGGTATTTGAGAACTAGGGAAATACTTATCATCAGCCATTTTTTAATACAGCTGCCAAAATCTCAGGTTTACATCTTCACTTTCACACTTGTAATCACATCCTTCCTGCCTTCATGTTACATCTGCATAGCAGCAGCAATCTCCATATAGAATTTAAAATACAGGACAGCAGTAGCAGTTCGCTGAGCCACCATTTGAGCTTATTCATGTTCATACATTGTGCTATAGAGATGGCCTGCTTCTGGGTCCCACAGTTGCCATTGAAGCCAGCAGGCCATATGGAAATACACAGCTTGAAGTCTCTCATGAGTTTATAGTAAAAAAAAATATTTGATTTAGAGGTGGCAGATTTTGAGGAGACAGCAGTCAGAGAGAGCTCAAAAATTTGCCTCGTTTGGCCTTTTTCCCCCTAGAAAACTCTGGCTGGTTACTTTTGAGGTAACCATGCCAAGTACTTTGTCTTATATCCTTCTTATTATTATTTGCACTTGTTACCTCTTAACACATATGCAATTTGATTTAAAATTTTGGCCTGGGTATTTCAAAGAGTTCTAAGTTTGGTGGGAGAGGATGGGGTGAGTGAAGGGGGGAAAGGACGTCCAAGTTTCATTCTCTAAATGGATAAAACCTGTGAAACTAAATAGTGTTGTACTAAGAGTTGATTCAGGAGCAGTTCTGATTTTTTTTTCCCCCACTTGGTGAGTAGTCGTGCCATTTATCATTGAATTTTGGCTTTAGGATAAACGATAGTCTTTACATTTCTCCAGTAGCAAATTGGTGCTCTTCAGGAAGTATGTCTCCTGGTGGCTGTAAGATTTATAGAATTAATTCTATTTAGTTTATTTTTCAAAATATCTTGAAATAATTTGAAGCAATGTTTACTTTGAAGACAGCTCAGTGAGGTAACCAATCACTGCCTTCCTTGTGAAGTACCATGAATTTGTGTAAGAAATGCTGAGAAGCCATTTTTTAAAAACAGAAATTTGACAGTATTCCAGTATTAGTATCATTAAAATGCAATGTCTTAACTCTTTTATCATATCATTCCCTTTGTGATCCAGTTATGACAATATTTTGACAAATATTTTTATGTTCCACATGAGTACACTTCAGTGGAACTCCAGGAATGTTATTCACCCTGAATTAGGCTAGTACCTTATTACATATAATTGACTGAGTAATTATTTATTACTTTACAAAATAGGCTAGATCCTCAGTAAAATATTCTTTGTTGAAAGGCAGAATTCAGTATGAGGTGGGAGCTTCCCATCATAATCCATGGGGGTTTACATAATTGCCTACATATACCACAAGGTCCTTTGTCCTGGAAGATGGCCCTGTGGCATAGTCCCCTAGGATAGCGATAGAGCAAGGCTCCAATGTATTTCTCTTAGTAGGTTTTCATTGTTGAAACTTGGTGTTGGTGTTTTTGGTGATGTTTTCTATTATGATATATTTATTTCAGCAGTTGCTGGATTAAGAATGATTCATTTACACTATAGAAATTGGATTTGCTGTTACCTGGGGGATAGATTATCGAGCTTAAATATTTTCATGCGTCCTAAAATAACAGTATAGTAGATTGCTACTTCTGTAAGATTTGATGACTTTGTGGCACAAGGAAGCGTAAATGTTAGCTATGTTAGAATGGAAACAGAGTAAAAATGTATTAATGTTTGGTTAATCATTATCTTTAAATACTGTTAAGTTAGTGAGCTTTTTTCGACTTGAGTCCTTTGGAAGCTTCAGAAATGTGTACTAGATCCTAGCTCTGCCATAATCCATTTTCATATGCATTGAGAATCTGTTAAAGTGCTCATTGTAAATTACCCATGCTAACCGTGGGTGGAGAAAATGGAATGAAAGAATAAAAGTCTGGGACAGCAGTTTTTATCTTTCTTTTTCTAATATCAGATCCTCCATTTCTTTTCATGTAGTTGAAAGTTTAAAGTCTGTGCCCCCACGGTGTGTATGTATAACTTTGACCACACAGAAAGCATTCACACGAGAAGCATTTCAGTGACAAATGTCTGTATATGTGTATGTTCATATGTTATCTCAAAAAATAGCTCAAACTGCTTTTGTATTCCCGATGATAAGTAGATCTTTTTACACAAAATGAATTTAACTGTATATATTCTAATATGCAATTGGTTGACAGTGGTTTCGTATGCATGGAGAGTAAAGCTGATATAAATTTTGCTGATTAAAAGAAGCAGCCTCGTATAGTCAGAGGTCCAGTCCCTAACCTTAGCGCTTCTTAAATACTTTTGTCTGAGGTACTTGATTGGATGAACCCCACGATAGGGAATAAAACTTTCATCCTTTTTGTTTTCACATAATTCTACTTGAAAGCAAAAAATCTCTGCTCATACTGCCTCCCCTTCCTGGACAGGAAGGCCCTTGATGGCAACAGCTAGGACTTGGTTTCATTCTTGTTTCACTACTGCCTACAAATGTGTTTTGTGAATACCATGTGGCCAATAAAGGTTTATTGACTTGAATTTAATTTCCAGGATCAATCACAAGCTTTTAAGATGATCTTAATTGAATTTTGGATAAAAAGCGCATTGTTGTCCAGGGAAATTATTTCAATTTATCCTGTTACTTAGCAGCTTAATCTTCAGTTTCAAATTTAGGAAATTGCTTAACTGGTGAACAGTTTTTGTCATCGTTGTTGCTCAATTTGTTCAGTTTAGTTCAATTCTTTGTGATCCCATTTGGGATTTTCTTGGCAAAGATGCTAGAGTGGCTTGCCATTTCCTTCTCCAGTCCATTTTACAGATGAACAACAAACAAACAAAAAGAGTGAAGTGACTTTTGTATGTATGTATGACGGGGTCATACAACTAGGAAGTGTCTGAGGCTATATTTGAACTGAGGAAGAGGAGTCTTCCCAATGTCAGCCCTGGTGCTCTGTGTACCATGATGCCACCTAGCTGCACTACTGAACAGATTTGATATTTATTAAACGAATGTTAAAAGTTGACAGAATTTTAATGTACACCAGTTGTATTCCTTGCTTTCGTAGCTTAATAACTAGCTTTTTGTGTCAAATGGGGAAAGGATGTTCTGGAACTCTGGCCCATGGTGAAAAGTCCTGGAGCCTGGGCTGCCTTTGGCCTATTCTCCATCTAGAACGTCAAACATTTCCAATACCCTCTGGAAATGTCCTGGGGTGCAAAATGAATTAAGTTCAGGAAATTACAAGTTAATCATCTGTTCACAGTTACATTTGAAGTTGGCTTATTATAGTATCTTAAAGTTTCTCCCTGTTTCATTTCTTTGTAAAATCTGCTATAGCCAGTTTAATACTGATCACTCATATGGGAAAGAAGAGTTCAAAAACTTATGTCATTTATGCTGGTGCAGTGCAAAGAGAGAAGTCTTTGAGGGAGCTCTTCATTCTCAGCAAAATCTAAAGGCCCAAGGTTCTTATCGATTGCATTGTTGGTTTTGTAATACAAAAAAAAATGTATTGATGAAAAGCTTGCTTTCTCTATTTATAATTGAGATAACCTTGTCATTTCTAGTTGGGAATAAATGTGTTTTAATCAAGTCCATCATCCGGATGAAAAGTGTGTAGGGTGTGTGTGCAAATGAAAACATGTGCATGGAATTAGATTTTTAAATGTTTATATTGGACTTTAAAAAAAAAACGATCCTCTGATATTTGTAATAAAAATGTCATAACTCCAAATGCTTCCTGAAATGATAGTTGACTAGTTTCACGTCACTTTCAGCCACATGGATAGTTGAAGTCATGTTATTCGGAATTGGGGCATTAATTTCATATAAACTATTTCACCAATTTTTCCCTCTAATTTTTCTATTTCAAAATGTTTTCTTACTACTTTTAAGGACTTTGATATTTTCCTAAAATTGCAAATGGTATGGCTTAATGCTCTGGGGAGTTGTTATATATTTTTAATACACATATGAAATATAATTTTAAAGTTCATAAAGTTTAAAGTTTAAATCTAGTTCTAAGCAAGATAGAATATATTACCATGAAAATTATTAGTATAAACAAGAACTGATCAAGGAGGATCCAGTCCTTGGAATACATGTTTGGTGAGCTTGCTTCTGGAGGTTCCTGATGCTGTGGGATGGTGGGGCCCAGCTCTCTACTTTGGAGTGTGTTGCATGTATGAGCTACTGCATAGTAGTGTTTCCTGCTGAGCCAGAACTGAGTGTGCATATGAAAAGCTCTGAATAGCCAAAAAAGAGCTTTCTCCATGGCTACCTTCAAGTAAAGGTTGCACGCTGCGGGAGGGGGGGGTGGTTTGGGAAAAAGAAGACCCCTGGAACCTTGGGTACCAGCTCAACAGCAAGCATATGGTATGGCTGTTTTCCTGTCTCTTTCCTGTCTTTTTTTTTCTCTTTCTTAGGTGAAGGATTATTGCCTTAAACTAAGACTTTGTGAGTTTCAAGATGTTGGAAGAAAGTGCCCAGACAGTCCAAGAACTCGAGTCCTTACCAAAGTTTATTGGCAGCTGAGCAGTGCAGTCGTAGCTCAGAAGGAACAGTCTACAAACCCATTAATGCATCAATCTGTTAGCTGAGATACTTTGTCTTTCAGCAAGGGAGCAGCCTCATTTATCGGTGATGCATTTGGAAATGAATTTCATTGGGTGATTGCTTTGTAACAGCCCTATTAAATTGGAAGCTATTTATCCCTAGGGACTGAAGAGGTAGAGAGCAAGTGTACCTCATTCAGGGGGGGCAGTTTGGTCCATATTTGAACCTTGTACTGTATTTTCAGGTAAATATCCCTTTGTAAAAACAAATTGATATTAATTGGTTAAATTTGTAGTAGGGGGGCAGCTAGGTGGCTCAGTGCATAGAGCACAGCCTTGAATTCAGGAGGACTTGAGTTCAAATCCAGTCTCAGACACTTAACACTTCCTAGCTGTGTGACCCTGGGCAAGTCACTTAACCCCAGCCTAAAAAATAAATAAACAAATGAAGAAATAAATTAGTAGTAGGGCTCTTAATTATTGGTATTGATGATAATGAGGAGAAACATATTAATTGGTACTGTTGAGTGATAGTAGGGGAAAACAGCAGGATTGGGACTGAAGCTGATGACAGCAAAGAAACCTCCAGAATCATGGGGGAATACAGCTAGCTACCCTCTGGGGAGCCTTCTTGCCTGTGTAAATAGAAGTTGGGATGAGGATTCCCAGAGTCTGTATGGGTCATCTACATTAGAAGTATTCAGGTAAGTTAGAATGAGTACTCGGTGGAAAAATAGAAATAATGATAATCCTTCCTTAGACTGAGTCTTAAAACTACTAAATTCTAAAACTGAATTAATTGGTCAGTCTATCAGTTAAACATTCATTAAACTCCCACCACATTTGGCAGGGCCTGTGCTAAACTCTAGGGATATAGAAAGAGGCAAAAAATAGTTGCTACCCCTTAATGGGGGAACATTGAATGCAAAGTAATGCACACCAAGCCAACAAATATAGACGGGCCAAATAGGAAATAATTAACAGAGGAAAATTAATTATTGGAATTAAGAGGGGTTAGGGAGTGTGATTTGGAGGATAATTAGCAACAGAGACAGAAGTTACAGTCAAAGAGGCAAAATGAAAACCAGAATTGAGTGGTGTCTAAGAAACCAAGAGAGAAGAGAATATTGAGGAGAGTGTGAAAGGCTGCAGAAAACTCGAGGAGAATAAGGTTTGAGAAGAGGTCATTGGATTTGGTAATTAAGACATCATTGATGATCACAACGAGCAGTTTTGGTAGAATGATGAAGTTGGAAGCCAGCTTTTAAGGAGTTAAGAAGTGAGAGGAGAGAAAGTGGTAGCAGCCTTTTCCAGGAGTTTAGCCACAAAGGACAGACCAATTAAAGGATGATACCATGGATAGAAGAATTAAATGAAATTTTTTTTTCAGGATGGGGAAACCTGGGCACTCTTGTGATTGTTGTTCAGTTATTTTTCAGTCATATCCAGCTCTTTGTGACCCCTTTTGGGGTTTTCTTGGCAAAAATACAGGAGTGGTTCCCCATTTCTTTTTCCAGCTCATTTGAAGATGGAGAAACTAGGCAGACAGGGTTTAGTGACTTGGCCAGGGTCACACAGCTAGGAAGTGTCTGAGGCCAGATTTAAACTCAGGAAGGTGAGTCTCTAGACCCAGTCTCTATGCATTGAGCCACCTAGCTACCCTGGAGGAAAACATACTTATAAACAGTAGAAAATGAGGTTGTAGAGAGGGAGAGTTTGAAGATAAATAAGAGTGGGGATGGCAGAGGGAGCAGTCTAGTGTATTGGAAGAGATGGAATGGAATGGAATTTCTTGAGCAGGTGGAGCACTTGGCCTTGGTCAGGAGTAAGGTCACTTTATCATTTGAGAAGAGTGGCAGAAGGAATAGGGGATGAGGAAGGGGGGCAGGAGAGGGAGTTTGTGGAGAATAAAACTTAGTATTTTCAGTAAAGTAGGAGACAGTTCTCAGAAGAGGGAGTTGGGACAGAGGGGGAGCCATAGGAGGTTTGAGAGAGAAAGTTTGGAAGAGCTGCTGGGGACAATGGGATAGGGAGGTGATGAGGTGCATTTAGAAAGATTACACCATTTTCTTTTCTGCAAATTATTACCAAGAAACTGCTTAGCAAATCAGCACATTCGAAAGAAATATGAAACGGCTGTTAGATTTGGATAGGATCATTCCTAATAATAATTATAGCTAGCACTTAAATAGCATTTTAAAGTTTGCAAAGCACTTTATAGATGTTAACTCATTTAATTGTCACTACAACTCTGTGAGATAGGTGCTGTTATTATTCCTCTTTTACTGATGAGGAAACTGAGGCAAAAGTTAGGAATTTGTCCATGATTGTTGAGCTCATTAAATGTTTCAGGATGGATTCAGACTTTGATATTCCTGACCAGGATCTCAGGCTTTTATCCGTACTTTGCAGGAGGCCCATACTTTGTACAGAGTTATTTGTTGACAATAAGTCCTTAGTGCAGATTTCTCCAGATTTCCGTTTCCTTCCCTGGAAAACGTAGAGGGGGTGTAGCAGATGGCCTCTAAAACACCAGCTGTGACATCATCTGAGTCTGTTACTTTACTCCATGACTGCATGTGCCTGGTCATTAGTTGGTCAGGATATGACAGTTTGATATGTCCCTGGACCTCTGGGAAGTAGAGTTAGGCTTGTCAGTGGGGGAACTCATCAGCCAAAAGCTGCTCAGAATTATTCCATACACGTTGGGTTCCCATTTGCCATTAAGTTTGAAATACATGGTTTAAAACTGGAATTTAAAATCAAAGCTCCTTTCTCCCTTTGCCTCAAGTATATAGAATAAAATGAGGTGAGCTATTTGTTAAATGTCTGGTGAGGAAAAGTTTTCTTGTCAAACCATTTGGATCATTTTGGAAAACTTGCTCACTCAGGAATCTAGCCAAAGTAATGGAAACTTCACTGGTTTGAAAGACAGTTTGTCAAAGCTTAATTGATATTCATTCTTGCCTTTGAAATATGTTGGATCTTTAAAATTTTAAACATTAGTTTTTAAGAGTAGAATAGAATATGGGAGAGGCAATATTTTGATTTTTCTTCTGCAGGATCTTTAAAATTTTAAACATTAGTTTTAAGACTAGAATAGAATATGGGAGAGGCAATATTTTGATTTTTCTTCTGCAGCATAATAAATATGGAAATATATCTAGAAAAATTGAACATGTTTAATCTATATCAGATTGATTGCTGTCTGGGGGAGGGGAAGAGGAGAGGGAGAAAAAAATTGGAACTCAAAATCTTTCAAAAATGAATGTTAAAAGCTATCTTTACATGGAAAAATAAAATACTACAAAAAAAAGAAAAATGAAGTAAAAATAGACAAAGTACAAAACAAAAAAAAAAAAAAAAAGAAAGACAGCTTGTTGTCCAGCCTGAACCTGCATTCTTACGTTGTGTCCATAATAACCTCTGTTCATAAAAATAAGAGTCAAAGAAATTTTGTAATTAAAATACAGTATGTTTTGGTCAACAGCCTAGTCTGCAAAACACTGAACCTCCTCTGATCCCAGATACTCTAGTTATCACTGAATTATAACATGTAACACTGTTCCTGAAGTATTATACGGTATTGGTATTTATATTATATTTTCTTTGTTTTAGCCTCCTCCTTCATTTTAAAAATGGGGAAGCAATGATCAGAAAGCTAGGTTGGAAACAATGAGGCTTTGAGATCTTGTCCATTTAAGAACATTGGCTGGGGGAGATTTTCTGTTTTCTTGGAGGAATCCCAGCATTTCTCTGTGCACATAGTTACAGATGAAGACCTTTCTTTCCCTTTCTGAAAAGGGGAACAGTTTCTAAGTGAGTTTCTATGTACAAAGACATAGAAGATAAAATCACATTTTACTCTGCACCATCCCATGTGGCATATTATCTTTGACATATATTGTTTGTTGACAACCCTCCCAAGCTGGTCGTGTCTTCCCCCCAAAAAAGTTTGATAAAAGGAAAAATATTTATTTTAATAGATTTATTAAATAATATGTATTGTTATTAAAATAACATTTATTAAATTAAACTTATTAAAATAAATCAGTAGATTTGTTCATTTAAATTCAGAATTAAAGGCATCAATCCATTGGTTTCACAGAAAGATAATGAAAAGCTGAAGATGCTTGGTGTTTAATACCTTGGCGTAGAGTGAGAGAGACATCAGAAGGATTCCAATCAGTTCCTCTGATCTTCTAAGTTAGACCTTGCTTCCTCTTTTGTTTTTCTAGCTTCTGTAGTCAGCTTTGGTACTGATAAATCCAAAGGAACAAAGGTAGATGGGAAAGAGTAGAAATTTCTTGGTCTCAAGGAGATATTTTGACATTGCTTCAAGGAATATAGAAGTTGGCACTAATTGAAATAATTCAAATTTCTTGATTGCCCAAGATACCAAATAACTTAGATTTTTGTACTGGTAAAACACACACACACACACACACACACACACACACAAAACGTGTGCGTGGACATAGAAAAGTCAATTATTGGAGCAGATTGAGGTCATGACTAACAGAAGAGGGAAGAGAAAAGAATAAGTATTTATATAATTGTGATACAGGAGCCACCTGGCATGGTTCTTAACATGTAATGCCAGCTACTGTGCTAAGTTCCTTTTATAAATATCACATTTGATTCTCATAGCCACCCTTGAAAGCATATAGTTACTTAGGTATCAGTGGAGTCCACCAGCAGTTGAGGTGATTTTTTAAATTGATTTTTTATGGCTTTTTATATACAAAACATATGCATGGGTAATTTTTCAACATTGACCTTTGCAAAAACTTGTGTTTTAACTTTTCCACATCCTCCCCTAGATGGCAGGCAGTCCCATCCATGTTAAATTTGTTAATGTATATGTTAAATACAATATGTGTATACATATTTATACAGTTATCTTGTTGCACAAGAAAGATCAGATTTAGAAAGGAGGTAAAAATAACCTGAGAAGAAAAAACAAAAATGCAAGCAAACAATAACAGAAAGAGTGGACGTGTCATGTTGTAGTTCATACTCATTTCCCAGTATTCTTTCTCTGAGTGTAGCTGGTTCTATTCATTCTTGAACAAATGGAACTGATTTGGTTCATCTCATTGTTGAAGAAAGCCACGTTCATCGGAATTGATCATCACATATAGTGTTGTTGTTGAAGTATATAATGATCTTTCTGCTCATTTCACTCAGCATCAGTTGATGTAAGTCTCTCCAAGCCTCTCTGTATTCATCCTGCTGCTCATTTCCTACAGAACAATAATATTCCATAACCTTCATATACCACAATTTACCCAATCATTCCCCAACTGATGGGCATCCACTCAGTTTCCAGTTTCTAGACACTACAAAGAGGGCTGCCACAAACATTTTTGCACATGTGGGTCCCTTTCCCTTCTTTAAGATCTCTTTGGGATATAATAAGCCCAGTAGTTAACACTGTTGGATCAAAGGGTATGCACAGTTTGATAACTTTTTGAACATAGTTCCAAATTGCTCTCCAGAATGATTGGATCTGTTCACAACTCCAAGTTGAGGTGATTCTTGTTCAAATATTGATTGGACTAGATGTAGATGGCTTTAGGGCCTTCCAGTTCTGAGTCTGTGAGCCATGTGTTTTTGGTTTTTTTTGAATGTATTTGTTTTTCTGTGCTATTTGCTATAAACAGTTTTGCTGAAATGTCTTATTTGAATGTAACCTCATGTCAAGATATTAGGAGATAACTTGTTTTCCAGAGCTAAGGCACAACTAGCAAGCTGTACTTCGAGTTTGGTGTAACAACAATTGTTTGAGTTCACGCTCTGGAAAATCTTACCCTCTGGCAAAATCATATAATTATTTGTAGTTGACCAGTACCAGGTGTTCTGTGAGCTTGGACAAGTACCTCAGTCCCAGTCAGGAAGGCCTAATGGCAATCAAACTTGTCTCGTTGTTGCTGTTACCCTTCATTGTCAGGGCTATAGCTCACTGTAACCATTGGTAGAAAGAGTGAGATCTCCACATCCTGCCTCAGGAGCCCCCAGCAGGAGCAGGTCCCTGACACATGTGTCCTTGCAAGTTTCCCTCACTTTGAAATTATATTTTTGTTTGATTACTGACTCTTCTGTCTCTATCCTGCTCTGTTCAGTATTGGCCACCCACAGGTTGGCGCCCAGTTCCATGTGGTTGACATTATATAAGACCTTCTATGTGCCAGAGGCAAAATGAAAATGAGCACTAAGGGAAGATGAGCCACAAAATGGGTCTGAACAGCTGGCTGTATTCTAATAGTCAACTTCCAAGAAAAATCTGGGTTCCTCAGAATTTTCTTAAATTATGATCATGGTGTGTGTCTTCCAACAATTCTTTAACCAAAGCAGATTACAAATGGAAATACATTTTAGTGCCAGTGAAGAGGGTTTTTATTTCTTAGGGCTCATCATCATACTTGCAAATTGTGATTTGTAATCCATTTTGAAAATGAACAGATTTTCTATTTTTCATATTATTTGAACTGAAGAATAAAAATTTGATTAAAAATCCACAAACTTCTATTGAGCACATTGAAAATATGTATAAGAAGATACTGGTGATTGCTGGAGAAAGCTGCTTAAGAGGTTCAGATTTTTTTTTTAATGAACTAGCCTAAGATCCACCACCTCTAAATACTCTATTGCTTTTCCTTGTGGGAGTTGTGACATCTTTCATCCTGAGCAGCCTTGGTAGTTTTGAGCATGAACTCTTGACCATCTTTTTTCCTTTTAAATCAGTTTTCAGTGTATTTTTGGCTAAGACCATAACTGTCAGATTCTGGGATAGCAAAAGGCAATTGAGAGGGAAAGGTAGAGATATGAGAATGAGCTTTTGTTGCTTAATTCTATTTCTTCCATGTTGGTTGACTCTTATGTCAAGATCTTTTCTTTAGTATGTCTAGAAGTTTTCCTCCATAGTGCACTAACCTCTAATAAGTTGAGTTAATGTAGTCTCATTAAAGTAGGGGAGAGAGAGTGATGGTGGCCCCATTCAGATAAGTTAACCATTCAAGTCTGTATGGTTTACTCCTAGAACAAATGTGGGAACACGGAAATATGGCAAGTCTTATTGCCTTCACAAATGGCGTCTAGCTGGAACCTAGGCCCTTTTCCAGGAAATCATGGTATCACATCTGTCATCCAGGCATGAAAATAAGTCTTGGCTTTGGCCTGAGGAGAAGTGGGCATTGCGCCTAATCAGACATTTACCATAGCTGTTCTTTCTCTAATTCCTTTTGCTTTTCTTCCCAGCAAACATCTTTGGAGATTAGTTTGTTTGTAGAAGGCAGATACTTCAATTTCAGCATTCTAGGGAGATGTAAAAGGAGGCACAGGTGGTTTTGAAATATGTAGGATGATCCAAAAAAATTGGTTTCCAGGTCTAATGGAAATTTTTTGCAAGGCCCCCTGGGTCTGATATCTGGCTTGCCAATAAAAAAAAGTCCATTGGTGCCAGACCATGAAGAACAATCTGTTTGGTTTGTATTTCTTCTGAGATTGTTTTGAGGAAAACAAGTTAAACTGAAGAAAAAGGCAGTTTTAAGAACCAAATGAGATAATAAATTGGAAGTTCATTATGCAGAGAAAACCATGCCAGAAGTAAGCAACACATCCTTTGTGTCCTGTAGATTTTCATCTGATGTTACTTTTCATGGGATGTTTTGTTGAATTGTTCCAGACTTCGTGCAAATGTTTCTTGCCTTTGAGTCTGGATTGGATTCTGAGAGCTTTTTCAGGCTTCTGCCTCTTCTCTTGTTCCTCCTCTTAGACTATATCGAGGGCATATGTGCTCTCCTGGACCTTTTGCTGTGAACTCTGGGTTTCCTGTGGCTAGCACTTTACCAGAAGGTTGCTAGTTTCCTCCTGGGCCTTTTAAGATACATTGTTCTAGGAAGCTAGGTGGTGCAGTGGCTTGGCCACTGGGCCTGAAGTCAGAAAGATCCGAGTTCAAATTTGGCTTCAGCTACTTAGCAGTTTTGTGACCCTGGGCAAGGCACTGTCAGCTGTAAAATGGGGATGATAATAGCACAAATTGATACAAAGATAAAATGAAATTATTTGTGAAGTGCTTAGCATAGTGCCTACTAGTAGACACTTGACAAATGTTTGTTACTTACCCTTCTCCCCACATTGTTACTTTGGTTATGGCTTGATCTCCCCAAAGGAGAACAGCTGTATAAACATAAAGAATGATCAAGACAGGCTTGTGGAATTGTAGTAGACAGAGATGGTTGACCATTAGTGGGGAAGAAGATCAAGCTGGACCAGATTATGGCAGAACTTTTAAAACCAGGCAAAGGCAATATAAATCGGGAGAGAACACCTTCTCTGACTACCAGATTCCGTTCATCCACACAAAGCCACTCCTCTTCTGCAAACTTCTTTTTAGCCACTCCAGTGTACAGTGATCTTTATCTCCTCTGAACTTCACTGGCATTTACTCAGTATAAACACACTGTGCTCTGTTCATGTGTTCACCAACTTAACTGGAAACTCCTTGAGGGAAAGATCCAGTCATAGTCAGTTCTGTATTTTCCTCATTGTCAGTGTTGAGTGAGTGAAGCAATTGCCAGCCCATTAACAAAGGTTTTGCAAAGTATTTTAAAGGAAGAAACATGGTGTGCTTTTCCCCATTTCTGGATAATTATACCCAGTTCCAAAAAACAGAAGTAAAAGATGTCATCATGGAATTAAATGATACAAAGAGAAGATGAACTGAGCACGTGGCAAGACTGAGGGATGGCTGACAGCCAGAATGGTCAACTGGTAACTTTACAATGTAGGGAAAATGAGATGAAAGGCCCACAACAGATAAACCCTATCTGATGAACACGTAAAAGGATATGGACGAGAGTCCCACGAGCCATCGTCAAGGGGGAGGAATTTGTTCTCCTCTGCCAAAACCAATTACTGACCAGCTTCCAGTGATGGGCAAGGAAGCCTGAAGACCCTGAGTGGAACACATAGCTATGTGACCTGGCAACTGCTTTCTCAGCAGCCACAGCTTCTGACGATGCAGAAAAGAAAATTGTCATCAAAGTCTTTGCCACTATCACATGGCTTGATAGGAGAAAAGGATATGGTTTTATTCATGGAAATGACCCTATAGAAGAGGCATTTGCTGTTGTTCTTTTAAGGATGAAACCTCCCATATATGTTGTCTCCCTCTTTTACGATGTGAATTTCTTGAGGTCAGTGACTGCCTGGCTCTTCAGTTTGTATCTTCACTGCTTAGCACACAGTAAACAATTTGTTCAATTCATTCATTATAGATGAACAGACATGGACGGTTTGCAGTCATATCCCTGAGTCAATGAGATCACAGATCCATTTTAAGTCTTGATTGTTCTATTTTAACTACCTATCATCAAGTCTCTTGCTCTGTTGTTAGTGCTTTTGGACATGCTAGTCATTTAAAAATTATTTTATGAAAAAATGGTTATTTCTTTTTTTTTCTGTTCTATTTTCTTTTTTTTAAATTTTTTTATTTTTTTTTTATTCATTTTTCCAAATTCTCCCCCCCCTCCCTCCACTCCCTCCCCTAGATGACAGGTAATCCCATACATTTTACATGTGTTACACTATAACCTAGATACAATATATGTGTGTAAATACCATTTTCTTGTTGCACATTAATTATTAGCTTCCGAAGGTAGAAGTAACCTGGGTAGATAGACAGTAGTGCTAACAGTTTACATTCGCTTCCCAGTGTTCCTTCTCTGGGTATAGTTATTTCTGTCCATCATTGATCAGCTGGAAGTGAGTTGGATCTTCTTTATGTTGAAGATTTCCACTTCCATCAGAATACATCCTCATACAGTGTTGTTGTTGAAGTGTACAGCGATCTTCTGGTTCTGCTCATTTCACTCAGCATCAGTTGATGTAAGTCTCTCCAGGCCTCTCTGTATTCCTCCTGCTGGTCATTTCTTACAGAGCAATAATATTCCATAACCTTCATATACCATAATTTACCCAACCATTCTCCAACTGATGGGCGTCCATTCAACTTCCAGTTTCTAGCTACAACAAAAAGGGCTGCCACAAACATTTTGGCACATACAGGTCCCTTTCCCTTCTTTAGTATTTCCTTGGGATATAAGCCCAGTAGTAGCACTGCTGGGTCAAAGGGTATGCACAGTTTGACAACTTTTTGGGCATAGTTCCAAATTGCTCTCCAGAATGGCTGGATTCTTTCACAACTCCACCAACAATGCATCAGTGTCCCAGTTTTCCCACACCCCCTCCAACACTCATCATTATTTGTTCCTGTCATCTTAGCCAATCTGACAGGTGTGTAGTGGTATCTCAGAGTTGTCTTAATTTGCAAAAAAATGGTTATTTCAAGCCCAGACTTGTATACTTTAAAATGGATGGCTTAGGTAAGCAGTCTTTTTTATTGCCTTTTTTATTAAAGCTTTTTATTTTCAAAATATATGCATAAGTAATTTTCAATATTCACCCTTGCAAAATCTTGTGTTCCAAATTTGTTCCCTCTTTCCTCTTCCCCCCCCCAAGATGGCAAGTAATTCAATATATGTCAAACATGTGCAATTCTCATATACAAATTTCCAAAGTTGCCATGTTACACAAGAAAAATCAAATCAAAAAGGGGAAAAATGGGAAAGAAAACAAAAATCAAGCAAACAATAACAACAACAAAAACAAAAATAAAAACAAAAACAAAAACAAAACAAAACAAAAAAACACAGCCCTCTGGGTGCAGATGGCTCTCTTCATTACAAGACCTTTGGAAATGACCTGAGGCACCTCATTGTTGAAAAGAGTCATGTCATAGATAAGCACTATTGAAAAAAATTGAGATTCAGGCAAATTCCATTTATTTGGAATTCATTAAGTAAGTTCATGAATGAGTTCAGGGGAGTGGTTTAGGCTTAGCTAACTCAGCATGTTACACAATAGTTCCTCAGGTCATAATATTTCACCACATTTCCTCATTTCTTATGGCCAACTTAACGAGAATTGCAGAAGACAAATACTAATAAACTGTACATGGAATATTAGAATGAATCTGTACTTGCTCTTGTATCTTGTGAAATGGATTTTGTTTTATTCTTTTTTAAAGATGATACATATAATATCAGATTGCTTGTTGTCTTGGGGAGAAAGGAAGTAAGGGAGTGAGGGAAAATTTTGGATCAGAAAATTTTACAAAATGATTTTGGAAACTATTTCGAAAAATAAAGTATTATTGAGAAAAAAGAAAAAAATGCTGTCTACATCTAGATAAAGAACTGATTTGGAGTCTGAATGTAGATCAAAGCATACTATTTTCTTTTTTTATTATAGCTTTTTATTTACAAGATATATGCATGGGTAAATTTTTTGCATTGACAATTGCAAGATCTTTTGTTCCAACTTTTCCCCTCCTTCCCTCTACCCCTTCCCCCAGATGGCAGGTTGACCAATACATGTTAAATATGTTAAAGTATAAGTTAATTACAATATCTGTATGCATGTCCATAGTTATTTTGCTGTACAAAAAGAATCAGACTTTGAAATAGTGTACAATTAGCCTGTGAAGGAAATCAAAAATGCAGGTGGACAAAAATAGAGGGATGGGGAATTCTATGTAGTGATTCATACTCATTTCCCAGAGTTCTTTCAAAACATGCTACTTTAAAAAAAATAAGGTACATAATATTGAATTATTAGCTTTCTTGTTATTTGCCTTTTCCTCAAGTTAGAAGCCCTACTCTTATCATTTGTTTATTTAGGATCCTAGATAATGAGGATTTTTACTATATTGATACAAATAGTAGTACCAGTTTTGTGTTATGGAAAAACCAAAATGAGATTCCCCAAACAAAAGGAAACAACATCAATTTTGAAAACAGAAGGGCAATTATAATCCTGTTTGAAATCTGAGGTAATACAAAATTCAATAAACTCTAAAAAACTTACTATAAGCATTACGCTTGAGATGAAAAAAGCACTTTATTTGAATTATTAAAGGGCATATTTCAGTGATGTTTTTTTTAACTTAGAATTTCTATTCGATTGTCTTAATTTTGAAAACCAAAATGGCATAGTGGATACAGCACTGGACTTGGGATTGGGAAGACAGGAGTTAGGGAATGTGTTGACTCACATTGTTACAGGAGGTCCTTTTAGCAAGGAAATCAGTGATCCAGCCCATATCCCTAGCCTTGACCTTTAGCAAATCATTTTCATATTGGGCCCATGGTTCTTTTCCTTTCTGTAAAATGTGCAGCTGTGTGTGTGAATAGACTCAATGATCTCTAAGATCACTTAGTTCTGACTTTCTAGCACTTTGAAAGTGGAGACTATGTCTTCTGTCCCCTTAAGCTGGTCTTAATTCCTCAGTTAGGTTAGATCTTTCATAACACGTGTACTTCCCTGGTTCTGAATACTCTCATCATTCCTTTAACATTACATTAAACACAAAAATTCATAGCCAGCTCATAGTGATGGGCTATATTTTCTTTAAAAGGAGAAAGGAAGGGAACAAACTTATATCATCTACTATGTGCCAGATACTGTGTTAACTACTGGGAAATAGTTTTTTTTTTTAGTTACCCTGTTGTTGATGTAAATTTTAAACATAAAGTATACCTTTGCCATGTAAAAAAACAAACAAACAAACAAACAATTTGTCCATGTTGAGTTCCTGTTAGGATTACAAGGTAAGAACTCAGGTTGTCTGGACAGTGACAAGGTGAGAACTCAGGTTGTCTGGACAGTAACAAGGTGAGAACTCAGGTTGTCTGGACAATTACAAGATGAGAACTCAGGTTGACTTGACAGTCCTCTGGCTCAGACCTTTGGTTCGGGCTTTTAAAGGGAGTTTACACCTTAGGGATTCTAAGAGGAGCAAGTTCATTGGTGGAAGTATTTCCCCATGCCCCAATGAGTTCTCACATGCCTATTCTCTGGGAGGATAAAAGAAGGGCAGCATTAGGTCTGAGAGAATCGAGTCTGGGATAGAGTTTTGACGCCAGGCAGGTTGAAAGGAGACCAGTATGATTTGAGGAAGGACAAGAGTTGGAGGAGATTCAGAGCTCCTGAGAAACATGTGCACAGAGGAAAAGATTTTACAGATCTCCTCCCAGAGAAGGATTATAATTGAGCAGACGACCAGTCCCTCACAATTCAAGAACTTTACAAGTTCCTTAAAATTGATCTTTGATATTGGCTCTTATATGTTAAGTTTTCTGTTAAGTTCGGGTTTGATTGATAGAAAGTCTTGAAAATCTGCAAGTTCATTGAATGTCCATTTTTTTCTCATCCAAAATTATAGATAATTTTGCTGGATATGATATTTTTGGACTCAGGCCTAGTTTTTTTTTTTTTTTTTGTCTATAGATATGATTCCAAGACCTGTAGGCTTTTACTGTAACTGCTGATAAGTCTTGTATAATTCTAACTGTAGCTCCAATGTATTTGAATTGCTTTTTTCTTGTTGCAAAATTTTCTCTTTGATGTAGAGGTTTTGAAATTTGACAATATTATTCCTGTGTGTTTTCCACAAAGAATCTCTTTGAGGTGGTGATAGGTGTATTTTTTTTCTATTTCTACTTTCCCCTCATGTTCTATCACTTCAGGAAAATTTTCTAGGATTATTTCCTGCATCATTTTGTCAAAGTTCTCTTTTTGGTCACAACTTCCTGGCAGTCCAATTATTCTTACATTTTTTTCTTCTTGATCTGTTCTCCAGATCTGTCGTTTTTCTTATAAGATGCTTCACATTCTGTTTTATTTCCTCATTATTATAATCTATTTTGTTATTTCTTGGTGTCTTGTAGTTTCACTGGCTTCCCCTTGCCCAATTCTAATTTTCAAAGAGTTATTTTCATCTTTGACACTCTATACCTCCTTTTCTAATTGGCTAACTTTTCCCCTGTAATCTTGTTTTTCTTGGATGGTTTTAATTTTTCTTTAGTTTTTCCTCACTGTCTCTCATTTGATTTTGGAATTCTTTTTTGAGATCTATAAATTCTCTCTGGGCAGGGAGCCATTTTACATTACTTTTTGGGGTCGAAGCTTTTTTTTTTTTTTTTTTTTAAACTAAAGTGTCTTCTTCTGAAGATGAATCCCAGGCTTCCCTGTTTCCATAATATGTTTCAGTGGTGGGATTTTTTCTTCTTTTGCTGGTTCATTTTTTAAAAAATTAGCAGTATTAGTGTAAGCACTCCTAATCTTGGGATGGGAAGATGATGCCTCAAGCTTTCCTTAAACTCTCCACTCTGACCTGAAACCCCAAACCAAGAGCTCTACCTTCCTGCAAGTGCCCACAGCCAGCAGTGTCCCTGCACCACTGCCTCTGCACTCACAACCTTCTGGTTCCTATTTGCCCAGGACTGCTTCTCAGTAGCACAGCTCAGGGGGCATTCCCAATCAGCCGAGGTTCATTCTGTCTTTCTGGACAAACAGTAGGGGAGATGAAAGTCTCTATGGTTTCTGCTGAGAATCCTTCTACACTCAGCTAGCCTGAGGGGTCACCCCTTGAGGTATCTAAGGAGCTACCCTGGAGGTGTTTGCACTTCAGATAGGCTAATCCCAGCCAGGGTTCTTTGTTCAGATCTCTGTTTGTATCTGGAGGACCCCTATTCTGCCCCAAATCTTCTAAATCTTCTTGATTTTTCACCAGTATATGTTCTCTGTGAGGCACAAATTTGTTCTGTTTGTGAGGGAAATACAGAAGAGCTTGAATTTTACTAGCCTACTCTACCATCTTCCCAAAATCCTCCCTAGGAAAAATATTGTTTACCAAATTTGCTTGAAAAATTCGCTTGACAATTTCATAGAAAAGAAGTTTGAATCTACATTGTTTACATCAGTTGTATATATAAACCAGTAAATGAGAAATTCATATATATATATTATAGCTTTTTATTTACAAAACATATACATGGGTAATTTTCCCCCTCCTTCTCCCCCTCCCCTATATGGCAGGTATTCCAATACATGTCAAAATATATGTTAAATCCAATATATATATATATATATATATATATATATATATATATATACATATCCATACAGTTATCTTGCTGCACAAAAAAAAAAAATCTAAAAAGAAAAAAAAACGTGAGAAGGAAAATAAAAATGCAAGTAAACAACATCAGAAAAATAAAAATGCTATGTTGTAGTCCTCACTCAGTTCCCACAGTCCTCTCCCTGAGGATAGATGGCTCTCTTCATTACTGAACAATTGTAATTAGTCTGAATCAGTTCATTGTTGGAGAGAGCCACAACCATCAGAATTGATCATAGTATAGTTTTATTGCCATGGTCATGTTGCCTGGTTCTGCTCACTTCCCCTTAGCACCAGTTCATGCAAGTCTCTCCAGGTCTCTCTGAAATCATCCTGCTGATGAATAATAATAATCCATAACATTTATATAACACAATTTATTTAGCAATTCTCTAATTGATGGGCAGCCACTCACTTTCCAGTCTCTAGCCACTACAAATAGGGCTGTCACAAAAATTTTTGCACATGTGGGTCCCTTTCCCTCCTTTAGGATCTCATTGGGATACAAGCCCAGTAGAAACAGTGCTGAGTCAAAAGGTATGTATGCATAGTTTGATAACTTTTTGAGCATAGTTCCAAACTGCTCTCTAGAATGGTTGGAGCCACTCACAGTTCCACCAACAATGTATCAGTGTCCCAGTTTCCCCACATCCCCTCCAACATTGGTCATTATCTTTTCCTGTCATCTTAGCCAATCTGAGAGGTATATAGTGGTATCTCAGAGTTGCTTTAATTTGCATTTCTTTGATCAATAGTGATTTGGAGCATATTTTCATATGACTAGAAATAGTTTCACTTTCTTCATCTGAAAATAGTCTGCTCATATCTTTTGATAATTTATCAACTGGAGAAGGGCTTGATTTCTTATAAATTTGAGTCAATTCTCTATATATTTTGGAAATGAGGCCTTCATCAGAACCTTTGAATGTAAAAATGTTTTCCCAGTTTATTGCTTTCCTTCTAATCTTGTCTGTATTAGTTTTGTTTGTTAAAAAAAAAAACACAACTTTTAAACTTAATAGAATCAAAATTACCTATTTTGTGATCAATAATGATCTTTAGTTCTTCTTTGGTCACAAATTCCTTCCTCCTCCACAGGTCTGAGAGGTAAACTATCCTATGTTCTTCTAATTTATTTATAATCTCATTCTTTATGCCTAGATCACGAACCCATTTTGACCTTATCTTGGTATATGATGTTAAGCGTGGATCATTGCCTAGTTTTCAATTTTTCCAGCAGTTTTTATCAAATACTGAATCCTTATCCCAAAAGTTGGAGACCTTGGGTTTGTCAAACACTAGTTATTGACTATTTTTTCCTGTGAATCTAACCTATTCCACTGATCAACTAGTCTATTTCTTAGCGAGTACTAAATAGTTTTGGTGACCACTGTTTTATAATATAGTTTTAGATCAGGTATAGCTAGGCCACCTTCATGTGATTTTTTTTCACTAGTTCCCTTGAAATTTTTGACCTTTTATTCTTCCAGATGAATTTTGTTATTTTTTCTAGGTCAGTAAAATAGTTTCTTGGGAGTCTGATTGGTATAGCACTAAATAAATAGATTAGTTTAGGGAGTATTGTCATTTTTATTATATTCTCTCAACCTATCCAAGAGCATTTGATATTTTTCCAATTGTTTAAATCTGACTTTATTTGTGTGGAAAGTGTTTTGTAGTTGTGCTCAAATAGTTCCTGACTTTCCCTTGGCAGATAGATTCCTAAATAAATGAGAACTTTTTAATGAAAAATTATTCTATTTTGTTTTCAGTCTCACTTCTCTCCCTCATATCCACTTTCTCCATCCATTGAGAAGACAAGGAAAATAAAAACCATGGCAAATATGTATAGACATGCAAAATAAATGTCCATGTTAGCCATGTTTCAAAGGGAGAAAAGAGTAATAAAAAGAAATAGAAGAAAATACATTTCATTCTGTACTGAGAGTGATGTAGATAGCACGTATCATCATGAATCCTTTTGACTTGTTGGTCACTGTCTTGATGAGAGTTAAGTCTTTCAGTTGACTAGCTTTACAATGTTGCTATTACTGTATACAGTGTTCTCCTACTTCTGTTCCCTTCACTTTGCATCAATTCATATAAATCTTCCCAGATTTTTCTCTGTATTTCTTTTAAAGAGCTCACCAAGGATGAGAGGATCACTAAAGAGAAGCCAGTTGTCTCCTTTTTCTCTTGGGCTTTGAAACACTACTTTTCCTTCTGCCTGATCTCAAGACTTAACCATAGTAGCATTGTGTTGGATTTTAACATTTTCTTCTTAATTTTGTCTACTTGTTTGGACAAGTGATGGATAAAGTGGTAGAAAATGTACTCCCATCAGTAAAAGGATATGATAGAAATATGATGACTCTGGACGATAAAGAAATTTGGCCCAAGACCCTTACTGTAATGCCTAGATATAAAGGGATTTTTATAATTCCCAGGCCAGTAGGTAGTATATTCAAGGAGGGAATAAGTTAAGTATTTTGCACTGATCAAATTTCAAATCATCTTTAGAGAAAGCTGCTCTTTTGTTATTCATTTAGCTTTATCTCCTCTGCCAATTCCCTTTCTTTTCCAAATCTTACATTACCCTCTTTCTACCTTTAGTCAATAGATGTGCCAATCATCACTTTTCTGAGCTGAGTTCAGATATTACTTTATTTTCCCCACTTAATAGTATTTTATTTTTAATTCATGTAAAAATCATTTCTGACATTGTTTTGTAAGATTTTGAGTTGCAATTTTTTTTTGTCCCTACCTCTCTACCTTAATCCCTCCTCAAGAAAGCAAGCAATCTGATGCAGGTTATATATGTGTAGTCCTTTTAAACATATTTCCATATTTGTCATGCTGTGCAAGAAAAATCAAACCAAAAGGAAAAAAAATCACAAGAGAAAAACAAACTAACAAACAAAAAGATGAAAATACTATTCTTCGATCCACATTCAATCTGCATAGTTCGCTCTCTGGATATGATTGTCATTTTCCATCCCAAGTCTATTGGAATTACCTTGAGTCACCACACTGTTGTGAAGAGCTGAGTTGTTGTGGTTGATTATCATATAATCTTATTGTTACACAATGTTCTCTTGGTTCTGCTCACTTCACTTAGAATCAGTTCATTGTAGGTCTTTCCAGGCTTTTCTGAAATCAGCCTGCTCATCATTTTGCAGAGAAAAATACCATTCCATTATTTTTACATACCGTAACTGCCATTCCACAACTTATGGGCATCCATTCAATTTCCAATTCCTTGACAATACAAAAAGAGCTGCTATACACATTTTGGCATTTGTGGGTTCATTTCTTTCTTTTATAATCTCTTTGGGATAGAGACCCAGTAGTGACACTGCTGGATCAAAAGATATGTCTAGTTTTATAGCCCTATGATATTATTTTAGAGAAATGATATCAAATTCAAATATATCCTTCCAGACCTCATATTGACTCAAAAAACTACATTAATATTATATTGTATTTTCTTTTTATAAACATTTCTCAGTTACATTTTAATTTGATTCCTCCGCATTTGGCACTTCTCTTTTAGAGAATATATATAGTGACTTTGTGGAAGATGTGTGGCTATATGGTTGATTGGATTATCAATTCAGAGATGGTAAAGCACCTGAGAGGTAATTTCACCTTTCCTCTAATTAGAGTACCATAGTGAGGGCAGAGTGCCCAGAGAGGGCAAGTGAATGAATTTGATGTGATGCTTAAGAAT
Source organism: Sminthopsis crassicaudata (assembly GCF_048593235.1). NCBI lineage: Eukaryota > Metazoa > Chordata > Mammalia > Dasyuromorphia > Dasyuridae > Sminthopsis > Sminthopsis crassicaudata. Next base: position 8,148,160 of record NC_133623.1, on the reverse strand, counting down.
TGACATTAGGCTATGCCCAATTCCATGATTTCTCAGCCATAGTATTATTCTCTTTCCCACTTACTTATGTTTACTTTTTCTTAGCCCTTACCCTAACACACTGGTTGAGGGGGAAAGTTGGAGAAATTCAAAGCCTAGGATTCAGTGGTTTATTGCCATGCCAACCTCTGCTCGGAGGTTGTTGCTCCTGGGCTCCATCTAGGTTATCCCTAACCCTTCCTGAACCTACAAAAATGACAAAGAGAGCCCTAAACTACAGCCACCTTTGCAGCAACATTTACCAGCAGTCCTTTCTTACCCCTTCCCTTAATCTCATCAGAATATTGCGATCTTGAGACCTATCTCCAGTTACTCTGATAGTCATCCTTTCTAATATGTTCTAAGATGCTTATGGATTAATGTGCCTTCCTTCTCAAGTAAAATGGGATTTTTTTCAGGTGATTTCTAGAGATTATACCTTAATGCAGTGGAATTAGCTTATTGGAATGACTTATCGTAATTTCTGAAACGCCACCATATAAGTGGTCTGCAGTCCAATATGATTGTTTGTTAAATTAGAATGAAATTCAGAACATTTGGTGCCTTACTTGGCTCAATATAAAGCTTCAGAATAAAAGAAAACTCCTTAAAACATGTTCTCATGTCATTGCCTAATAATAAGCAGAATCTCAATTCTGGCATTTTCTGATTGGAGATATATTTCACCAGATATTGAGAGATCAAAAATCCCTGGGAATGAAGTGTACTTCTCCACTGAATCCTGCTGGCCAAGCAAAAAGCATTCTCAAAGTAAGGACACTCATTTTGTGTGTTGCCAAAGAATAAAAAGAAAGGGGCAGCCAAGAATCACATCACCATTCTGGCTGCATTATTCCCCACACTCTAAACATTTAATTCTTAAGAAATACCATTGGAATAGTTTCTGATTGTGCCTTGCACAAAATAGTCCAAGTCTGAGGCCTGATTTCTGGAAGCAAGCATTTGGCTTTAAGCCTTATACTTCTATTTTGTGCATCCTGGTGAGGCATTTATCCTAAATGATTTTAGTACTGTTTAATTTTCTTTCTTTCTTTCTTTTTTTTTCCTGAGGTTGGGGTTAAGTGACTTGCCCAAGGTCACACAGCTAGGAAGTGTTAAGTGTCTGAGACCAGATTTGAACTCGGGTCCTCCTGAATTCAAGGCTGGTACTCTTTAATTTTATTTCAAGAGAACAAGTTTTGGGCAAAAAACAAATTCTATAAATGTCAGAGGTCTTTACTGAAGTAACCAATAAAAGACTACCACAGTTCATTCTCAATGAGATTTCAGTTTTTACATAAGCTGAATCAGAGTCTATGAATGAAAACTGTGGTTACTATCCCATTTTCCGTGTACACTTCTATTGTGGCTGGTACTGGGCTCCTTAGCTAGAAAGACGGAAATGGACAAAATAGTACATGTTGACTAGAAAAAGGTAAAGAAATTTCAATAAAAAGTCACAAAGATAGCTAAATAGAAAATATAAATTTTAAAGGAAGGTAAAGGGAACTGGATGTTGTGCCACTTATCAGTAACAGTCAAAAGATGGCTAAACTTTATAACTTTATTGCTCCAAAAACTGCAGAATCTTTTTTTTTTAATTTTATAATTATAAAATTTTTTGACAGTATATATGCATGAGTAATTTTTTTTATAACATTATCCCTTGTATTCATTTTTCCAAATTTTCCCCTCCCTCCCCTAGATGACAGGCAATCCCATACATTTTAATGTGTTACAGTATAACCTAGATATAATATATGTGTGTAAATACCATTTTCTTGTTGCACATTAAGTATTAGATTCCGAAGGTAAAAGTAACCTGGGTAGATAGACAGTAGTGCTAACAATTTACATTCACTTCCCAGTGTTCCTTCTCTGTGTGTAGTTGTTTCTGTCCATCATTGATCAACTGGAAGTGAGCTGGATCTTCTTTATGTTGAAGATATCCACTTCCATCAGAATACATCTTCATACAGCATTGAAGTGTACAGAGATCTTCTGGTTCTGCTCATTTCACTCAGCATCAGTTGATGTAAGTCTCTCCAAGCCTCTATGTATTCCTCCTGCTGGTCATTTCTTACAGAGCAATAATATTCCATAATCTTCATATACCATAATTTACCCAACCATTCTCCAATGGATGGACATCCATTCATCTTCCAAAAACTGCAGAATCTTAAATGGTACCAAATACTAAGGAACTCAATGGAAATAAAACTCCTATGATATACATTTGGTACTGAGAAGAATTGTGAGAGAACTGGGCTGGAATTAGAACCTGGATTCAAATTTTACCTCAAATACTTTTTAGTTTTATTACTCTGGGCATATCATTAAACTACTCTGAACCTCAGTTTCCTCTTGTGCAAAACTGGGATAATAATAGAAACTATCCTGGGATCATTGTCAAGGTCTAAGCCTTGAAGTATTAGAGAAATGGTTGCTGTTTTTATATCATAGCATAAGAAAAGAAAGCACTGGTTTTGTAGTAAGATGTTTTGGTTTCAAGTCCTTGCTCTGCTTCTTAGAACTGTGTGGTTTTTTCCTCTCTAAACCTTCATTTCCTCATTTGTACTATGAATGAGGTTGGACTGGATGATCTTGAAGCTCTTTTCCAGTTTCAAATCTTATTAAGAAGCCTAGGAATTTTGTAATAGCTAAATAGCTTTCTTTCAGAAAGAAGAGGAAGGATTGAGGTAAAACATAAGGAAATGATTACTGCTGATAGAGGTAATGAAATATTAGCATGTGGAGTGGAGATCTATTGTTTTTTAGCCTCTCTGATCCTAAGATTCCTGACACAAAATGGGGATAATAACTGACTTGTCTGTTCCACTAGGTTGGTGGTGTAAGAGCACTTTTCTTACACTTACAGGGAGACGTATAAGGAAAAATAGAGGAAGGCTCCCATTGTACTCGCTGTAAAGTATACGTAGGAAGAAATGGATAAGTTGTCCAAAATAAGTATGAAGGAATCATGTTATATCCCATTGGAGTATTGCTTTCCCAGTTATATAAATGAGGACATTGAGGCTTAGAGAGGTTTAAAATAGCATATACAAGGATCTGTGATTTCACTGATACAGAGAACTCCTTCCACCAACAGAAATTGCAACCCATATATCTAAAGGCATTTAGAAAATTGTCTTACTTTTATGGAAATTTCTTTTGCATATCCATATTTGTAATAGGTTTGATTTTCCTTGCCTTCTTAATGAGTAGGGGAGGGAAAACATTTAGAGCTGAAGATAAAATAAAATTGAACTACAAAAACCCCCTACCAAAAAACCCAAAAAGTTGCCTGAGTCCAGAGTGGGTATGAATTTGCCTATGATTACATGACCAGTAAATATCAGACTACATTTGAATTCCAGGTCTTTGTGATTCAGAGATCAGTATTCCGTGTTCTGTGCCTTGCAACCTCTCTTTGAATAGGCATAGTAAATAATCAGGCTAAACTCTTTTGACTGAATCCATTTGTTATTTATGAGGCTCTGTAATTATTCTGGGCTGATATAATGACTACAATATCATATCTAAATAAGAGTATCAGGAGGACTTTGACATCTAAAGGAAGCAGCTCTTCCATTTGGACTGAATAGTCATTGTTCTCTATGACAGTGCCAAATGCATTCAGTGAGGATTTTTGAGGATGTATGATATTAATAATAATAATGATAATCAGATAATTAATAGACAGTGTGATAGTTTGTCAATATCTGCTCTTTTATCCATTTACCATTTTTCAGTGTCAATAGATTTGTTTAGTTTTGAGTTAGAGCTGTTTTTCTTATAAATCATTTTTTTAAAAAATTTATTCTTATTCGCTATTACATTGGATTTTTTTATAATTAGTTTTTTTTTATCATTAGTTGACAATATATGGCCATTGTAGTGCTTATCAGTGATGTTAACATCTTTCTTGTATAGTTCTTTGGTATATTCTTGCCTCCTCTTGTTAATCTTTTATATTTCTGTTACATGCTTACTATTTTTGATTTTTATTATGCCCATTTTTGCATGAAATGTTCCCTTGATATCTCTAATTTTTTTGAAGAGATCTCGTCTTTCCCATTGTGTTTTTTTATTTCCTTGCATTGCTTATTTAAGAAGATATTATCTCTCGCTGCTATTCTCTGACATTCACTTGGGTATATCTTTCCCTTTCCTTCTTTCCTCAGCTATGTGTAAAGCCTCATCAGACAGCCATCACTTCCACTAGCCTTATAATTGTTATCATGCTTCCTAAGGCCCATTTGACTTCATTCTCCAGGATGTCTGGCTCTAGATCAGTAACCACATGATCATGGTTATTGATAATATTAAGATCTTTCTTGTGTAGTTTGTATATTCCTCCCCCTTCTGTATTTCTTCTGCTTCTGTAAATTTCCTACCACTTTTGTCTTTTATTATGCCCATTTTTTTCATGAAATATTCCCCTGATATTTCTAATTTTCTTGCCTGAATAACTATGAACAGAGATTCACACTATCATACAGGAGGCAGCAACAAAAAAACTTCCAGAGCAAGAAAGCAAAATGGAGGTCTGATAAGGCTTTATAAATAGCTGAGGAAAGAAGGAGAGCAAAAGGGAAAGGAGAAAGGGAAAGATATACATTACATTGTCACCTTATTTATTTAACTTAAATGCAAAGTACATCATACAAAATTCCTGGCTGGATGAATCAAAAGCCAGAATTAAGTTTGATGGGAGAAATCCCAATCGTCTCAGAGATATAGACAAACTCACTTTAATGGCAGAAAGTGAAAAAGAAGCCTCTTGATGAGAAGAGTGAAAAAGCTAGTTTGAAGATATGATCTTGAAAACTGGTCCCATCCCTTCCTAGCAAAATAGAGGAAGAAGAAGAGATGGGAGCAATGTCAAATTTTATATTCTTGTGCTCCAAGATCATTGCAGAAAATGACTGAAGCCATGAAAATGCTTGTTCTTTCAAAGGAAAGCTCTGGCAAATCTAGCCAGCATATTAAAGAGCAGAAACAACATGTTGTTGATAAAGGTCCGTGAAGTCAAAGCTATGATTTTTCCAGTAATAATGTATGGCTGTGACAGTTGGGCTGCAAAGGAAAGCTGAGTACAATAGAATCAACATTTTGGAATTGTGGTACTAGGAAAAAAGTCTTGAGAGTCTCTTGGACAACAAAGAGATCAAATAGTCAATGCTTAAAGAAATTAATTCAAACTCTTCACTGGAAGGTCAAATACTGAAGATGAAGCTTAAATACTCTGGCTACATAATGAGAAGACAGGACTCACTGGTAAAGACCCTGATGTTGGGAAGAGTCCAAAGGCAAAAAAGGAAAGGGGATGACAGAGCAGGAGATGGATAGATGGTATCATGGAAACAGCGAATATAAAATTAAACAGACTTCAAGAGAAAATTAAAGGTAGAGGGGCCTGATATGCCCTGCAGTCCATGGGGTCACAAAGAATAAAATATGACTGAATGACTGAACAACAAAAACAACAAAGGGAAAAGTATCTTCTAATTAGAGCTGTCTAAAAATGGAAGGAGTTGTAGTGTCTCCAGAAGTAATGAATTTTCCCTAGAGGTCTCCAAGCAGAGACTAGATGGCTACTTGTGAAGGAGCATAGGATCATATATTTAGAGCTGAAAAGCATCTTGGAAACAGGAAGTGACTTGTCTAAGGATACCCAGGTAGTTAAGTGGTAGAGGCAGGATTCAACTTTGGGTTCCCTGATCTGGGATCCAGTATTCTTACTGTCCAAGGAAGGCAAATTGTGAAGGTATTTAAATGGGAGGCTAACTATGATATATATTTTAATCCTAAAGACAGTAGGGTGCTATTTAAGAATTTTGAATAGGAAAGTGTCACAATCAGATCTCTTTTAGTAATATCAGTTTAGTAGCTGAATTTGGAGGTCAGATTTGAAGGAGAATGACTCAATGCAGAGAAAGTAATTGGAAAGCTATTTTAAAAGCGTCCAGGTGAACAATAATGAAGGTCTGAATTTGGATAGTGTCTGTGTAAAAGGAGAAAAATAGGAGATAGAATTGGTGGGATTTGGCAATTCATTAGACATGGGAAGTAAAAGAGTCAAAGTTAGTATCAATGTTTTGAACCTAGTGGTTGGTAAGAATGGCAGGAAGATTTTGAAAGTAATATGGATTGGGGGGAAGTATAATAAGTTGATTTTGGACATACTGAGTTGATTGAGGACATCAGGTGGAAATGTCTATCAGTCAGCCTGAGTAATCTAGGGTTTGGGCTTGGCAAGGTGTGATTTGTTGATATGACAATGGAGGGGACAAGGGACTTAAGGATAACTGATGGTATGATTGAACTGATCAATCAGAAGATCAGAAGGAAGACCAGACCAGGTATAATGAACTGTTTGAACAGGGAAAGAAAGAGGGAGTAAAGATCTTAATGGGAATGAAAAATATGTTTAAGAGGAATAAGGCAGAAGGAGATATTGATGGTATAGGAGAGCAATATCCTATACAAACTGACTTTCTCTCAACCATGTAAGTTAGACTAGTTTTCCTTTAAAATGTACTGAAACTGGCCTTGAAATTGACTCAGGGAACTAAAACTCAGCCTTGGACATAATTTCTTGGTCATTTGAATATTAAACAATTAGGATTTGAGGGGTTGGAGTCCCTCCCTGAGGTTTTAGATGATAGAGTGACAGCTTAAATAACACTGAGGAGGAAGCAAAGCAAGGTCACATTTCCCAACATCTAGCCCAGAATGCAAAGGAAAAATTATGATGTTACCAAAAGGAGAACCTACAATTTTGCTACTCTGTGTCAACAGAGCTTTCTAGAACCTGAGGGAGGTGGAGTTCAGCAAGAATTTACTCTTGCTTACACCCGAACCCAGAACAAGAATTTTCAGACCTCAGACCAAGGGAACAGCAAGCAGAATTTGTCCTGGATCAAAGCACTTTCACAACACTGAAAACTTGCAGGACCCCATTGAAACAACTCAATCAAACCTGAGATCCTAGAATAACAAATGCTCAGTATCCCAAGAAGGCAGCAACACAACCAGCCCAGGCATTTCCTTCAGAAATACCACAGAACCTAGCCCTTGTATCAAACTCCAGAGTCAGGAAGTATAATTTTTAAAAATGGGCAAATAAAAAAAAAATTCTAATGAGATTATAGTGGTAGGGATGCTCAGAACTCAGAATGATTTAATTTTTATAATCAATACCTCAGAGAAAAGCAAAGTTTGGTCACAAACTCAAACTAGAATTTCTGGAATTTTTTTTAAGATTTATAAATGTTTTTATAAATGGAATGAAAGCTTATAAGGAAAATTGTAAAAGAAATGAGAGTTATAGAAGAAAGGGAATTAAGAGTTTGGCAAGGAGGTACAAAACCTTCCCTAAGCGGCAAACTGTGAAAATTAGAAAAAATCAAATAGAAGTCAATGACTGAGACAACATGAAACATTAAAATAAAGTCAAAAGACTAAAAAAATAGAAGAAAATATAAGGTATCTTGTAACAAAAATAACTGACTTGGAATGCAGATCAAAGAAAAATAATTTAAGAATCAGTGAATCATCTGAACATTATTACCAAAAAAGAGAGCCCAGACATCCGGTGTCTAAAAGAAAACTACTCAAATCTCTTAGAACCAGACGGCAAAGTAGAAATAAGAAGAATGTCCCAGTCATCATTTCACAAAAGAGACCTCAAAATGAACTCTCAAAAAGATCATAGCCAAAATTTAGAGCCTCCAGGTCAAATTAAAAATACTGAAAGCTGCTAGAAAGAATTAAAGTACCAAGGAGCCATAGTCAGAATCATATATGGTATAGCAGCTACCGTTATAAAGGAACAGAAAACTTGGAATATCATATTCCAGAAGGCAAAGGAATGAATTTACAACCAAGAATAACTTACCTAATAAAAATATAATGCTACAAAGGGGAAAATTGATATTTACTCAATTAGAGGAGTGACTTCCAAGCATTTCTGATGAAAAGACCAGAGCTTCAGAGAACCACTAAAGCTCCTACAGGAGTAAAAAGAAACAAAAAGGTAAACCTCAATGAACAGTGATAAAGGACTGAACAATCTGGAACCTAAAAGCCTCTTGTTTACCTTTTTTTTGACCATTGAAAAAAGAAAAGCTTGTTTAAATTCAGGAGAAACTTAAAAAGAAGTGAAATTTTAGTGGAAAGGGAAATTTATAATGACTGCCCAATTTCACTCCAACCAGGTGGAATTCCCCACCCCATCCCACTCCACTGTTGCTTGGATCTTAGTCTAAATATTGGGATAGATATTCACAATGATGGGGTGGAGAGATGACTATAGACTAGGAATGCCTTTTGGGAAACTTTTAAGTATAATTTTCAAAGACATATATAACAGAATTAATTGTTTAGGTAAATTAGAAGCAAGGTCACCAAAAAACATTAGAAAACATGCATCTGTAAGCTCTTAGAAACTTGCCTCAGTTTCTTCATCTATGCAATGAGCTGGGAAGGAAATGGCAAACCAATCTTAGGATGTCAACTTAGAAAACTCCAAATGGAGTCACAACAAGTTCAGCATAACTGAAAACGAGTGAACAACAGCAGAAACACAAAGTGTTGCTATTAATGGGGGCTGTGTAAAATTTGGGGACTAAATTTTGTACAAAGGAGAAATTTAATAGAGTGATAATTGATTCTTTAGATAGTCCACAAAATGATTAGGAAATCTGCCCCTGAAAGCCTAATCTTTTGAAACTTTGAAATCTTCAAAGTAGGAATGAAATGGGAATTAGAAGCCTCTATTTGAAATATCTCCTGATCTTTTGCCAAGGGTTAAAACTGAAAAGCCTTAGGGGAAGGTGAGAGATGGGGCTGGATTATGAACAAGAAAGAAGTTGATTTGGCTTATTAGGTAATTTAAAAAGAAATCAAGAAAAAGTTATTGGGGCTGGGAGTGCTACTTTGGATCTTTGAAAATGAGCCAATCAATGACAATGGACTCTAAAATTCTGTAGTGCTGTCAATTAATGGCCCTTAGGGGGAAATTTTTTTCTGAGATTTTAAATGTTCCCATTAGTGATTAAAAATCCAGATTTGATCTGGATGAAATTTTGTTCTGCAACTAAATAGGAGAATTATGGTAAATAGAACTTAATATAAACTGTACTTGCTCCATGGCATTCAGAAATTTATTAGCTGTGTGACATTATGCAAGTAACTTTATCTTTACCTCTTTCCTAATTTGTAAAGGGGATAGGATTAACCTACCAGGATTGTTGGATCAAATGATGTGATTGTGAAGTGCTTAACACAGGGCCTGGCATATATTATATATTATTAATATATAAATTTTAACTATTGTTATTATTTCTTTAGTTGAGTATAATTGCTCCATATTGGATAACTCTATACCAGGTTTTAAATGGGATGAGTATAAAATGCCAAAGGTGATAAAATGAATGATTTTTTAATGTAATATGATTTGGAAATCCATTTAGTTGAATTGATATCAACTGATAATAAGTTTTGTTTCATGTTTCAAATGCATGATTATGGATTATGCTGTTTCTAAACTTTTTTTCTTATACTGTAAAACGTGATTGTCAGAAATGCTGTTAGACAAGTTACTTTTCTTTTCATCTGTATGCTGTTAGATTAGGAATTGAGCAGTTAAAAGGATGTGATAAAAATAGATTTCTGAAAACTTAAAGATTTACCAGGTTATATTTTTTATTAAATAAATAACAACAGTAATTTACTGAAGGGGGGGGGGGGAGTTGAGGAGGGGAAGTTGCATAGATCCTACACGATCCTTATCTGTGAGATCCTTTGATCTTTGTGTTCAGACTGGGTCATAAAATCTGATCAGCCCTGCCTTGATAACTGCATGTAGTAAAATTCTAAAGTACAGATGTTTGAGAACCCAGAACTGAGAAAATTGGATCCCCTCTCCCAGCATTTGTCAAAAGGGAGGATTTATAAGTTTACTGTAAAAAAGAGTAAAGAATTCAGATTGGTTTAAAATACATAAGGGTCTTTTAATTAGAGCAAATGGAAGGCTTTGAGATTAGACTTTCAACAAGAAGTAAGGAAGCTAGCAAGTATGTGTTTATCTTATCTTTTGGTCTGTATTTTTTCTTTGTAAAATGCTCAGAAAAAAAATCTTTGTTTTAAATTAAATATTTTAATTATTATTATCTGAAATTATTTAACAATCATTTATGTAGAATGACGTTGTATCTAGAGAGTCTATAATTGGGTTATATTTTTGAGCCAACTTGATAACAGTGGACTTTAGATTCAAGGATTTTAAGATAGGGTCTTTGAACTTTAGGTCTTTGTTGCTAAGTGCATTTTGAGACAACTATCATGTATTTACTGTTTGTGTAATTTGAAGGACTCCATTATGTAGTTATGTTAATTTTTAAGTGAGGGATTAATGAAATGTAACTAATAACATTCAAGCCCTAAGCTATGAGTCCTGAAAATTTTCTATTTGAGGTAAAAACTCTGGGAACTGTAATTTAATATTGCTTTTGAGTTTGGATTACAGAGTTGGTTGTCTGAATTGTCATGAAACCAGTAGTTCACCATTTAAAGAGAAAATAGCATGCGCTGCAATTTGGGAACTACTACAGTCTGTGCCTGAGAAAAGTTGGATGAACTAAGGTAAAAGCCTTTTGACTCAGTTTCTCCATAGTGCTATTTCCTTCTGAACAGGAAATTTTCCTACCTGGTTAATTTTGGGCTTGGCTATGGGACCCTGTAAAAATATGGAGCTTTGTTACTTGTGCCTGGAATCATAGTCAAGGGAGCTTTTCTCCTATTATGATATATAACAGGAAACAGTCTTGACATTGTTTTAACTATGTCCTTCCTTTTTTTCTTTTGTAGCAAATTTTTATAAACAGCTGTGAATTGTAGAAGTTTTGTAAGTACGATACAAAATATATTAATTAATAGATTAATATTGAACCGTATTTTAGGTCAAAATATAATACAGGGATGATATCCTCCTAAAGAGGAGAATTAGATGATGTAATAAAGATGTAAGATAAGAGCTTTCTAATTAAGTAGAGTAGTATATTTTGAAAAAGCAACAGGATTAGGCAATTTCTTTTTTTTTTTTTTTTTGTTTTTGTTTTTGTTTTTGTTTTTTTTCTTTTTTTTTTATTATATATATATATATTTTTTATAATATTATCCCTTGTATTCATTTTTCCAAATTACCCCCCCTCCCTCTATTCCCTCCCCCCGACGACAGGCAATACCATACATTTTACATGTGTTACAATATAGTCTAGGTACAATACATGTGTGCGAATATCATTTTCTTGTTGCACAATAAACATTAGAATCCGAAGGTACATGCAACCTGGGCAGACAGATATTAGTGCTAACAATTTACATTCCCCTCCCAGTGTTTCTTCTCTGGGTGTAGCTACCTCTGTCCATCATTGATCAACTGGAAGTGAGTTGGATCTTCTTTATGTTGAAGATTTCCACTTCCATCAGAATACATCCTCATACAGTATCGTTGTTGAAGTGTACAGTGATCTTCTGGTTCTGCTCATTTCACTCAGCATCAGTTGATTTAAGTCTCTCCAGGCCTCTCTATATTCCTCCTGCTGGTCATTTCTTACCGAGCAATAATATTCCATAACCTTCATATACCACAATTTACCCAACCATTCTCCAACTGATGGACATCCATTCATCTTCCAGTTTCTAGCTACAACAAAAAGAGCTGCCACAAACATTTTGGCACATATATGTCTCTTTCCGCTCTTTAGTATTTCTTTGGGATATAATCCCAGTAGTAGCGCTGCTGGGTCAAAGGGTATGCACAGTTTGATAACTTTTTGGGCATAATTCCAGATTGCTCTCCAGAATGGCTGGATTCTTTCACAACTCCACCAGCAATGTATCAGTGTCCCAATTTCCCCACATCCCCTCCAACATTTGTCATTATTTGTTCCTGTCATCTTAGCCAATCTGACAGGTGTGTAGTGGTATCTCAGAGTGGTCTTAATTTGCATTTCTCTGATCAGTAGTGATTTGGAACACTCTTTCATGTGAGTGGATATAGTTTCAATTTCTTCCTCTGAGAATTGTCTGTTCATATCCTTTGACCATTTATCAATTGGAGAATGGTTCGGTTTCTTATAGATTATGGTCAGTTCTCTATATATTTTGGAAATGAGACCTTTGTCAGAACCTTTGTTTTTAAAAATATTTTCCCAATTTGTTACTTCCCTTCTAATCTTGTTTGCATTAGTATTATTTGTACAGAAACTTTTTAGTTTGATGTAATCAAAATCTTCTATTTTGTGATCAATAATGATCTCTAGTTCTCCTCTGGTCATAAATTCCTTCCTCCTCCACAAGTCTGAGAGGTAGATTATCCTCTGTTCCTCTAATCTATTTATTATCTCCCTCTTTATGCCTAAATCATGGACCCATTTTGATCTTATCTTGGTATATGGTGTTAAGTGTGGATCCATATCTAATTTCTGCCATACTAATTTCCAGTTTTCCCAACAGTTTTTTCCGAATAATGAATTTTTATCCCTAATGTTGGAATCTTTGGGTTTGTCAAAGATTAGATTGCTATAGATGTACCCTTTTTTGTCCTTTGTATCTAATCTGTTCCACTGATCTACCGGTCTATTTCGTAGCCAATACCAAATGGTTTTGGTGACTGCTGCTATATAATATAGCTTTAGATCAGGTACACTTAGACCACCTTCCTCTGAGTTTTTTTTCATTAGTTCCCTTGCAATTCTTGACCTTTTATTCTTCCATATGAATTTTGTTGTTATTTTTTCTAGGTCATTAAAATAGTTTCTTGGGAGTCTGATTGGTATAGCACTAAATAAATAGATTAGTTTGGGGAGTATTGTCATCTTTATTATATTCGCTCGGCCTATCCAAGAGCACTGAATGTCTTTCCAATTATTTAAATCTGATTTTATTTTTGTGGCAAGTGTTTTGTAATTTTTCTCATATAATTCCTGACTTTTCTTTGGTAGATGGATTCCCAAATATTTTATACTCTCAACATTTGTTTGGAATGGAATTTCTCTTTGTATCTCTTGCTGTTGCATTTTGTTAGTGATATATAAAAATGCCGAGGATTTATGTGGATTTATTTTGTATCCTGCCACTTTGCTGAAATTTTGAATTATTTCTAGTAGCTTTTTAGCAGAGTCTTTGGGGTTCTCTAAGTATACCATCATGTCATCTGCAAAAAGTGATAGTTTAATTTCCTCATTTCCTACTCTAATTCCTTGAATCTCTTTCTCGGCTCTTATTGCCGAGGCTAGCGTTTCTAGTACTATATTGAATAGTAATGGTGATAGTGGGCAACCTTGTTTCACTCCTGATGGGCAATTTCTTTAAGAATTAAAATATATGATTGACTTCTAATTGTTTGTAATGAGAAATTTGGGCTTTGAACTATATGAAATTTTCAAAATTGGATTACTGATTTTTACATATAAAATTGCATTGATGATTATAAAGCAAATGAAATCATTTTTCCTGTTTTGAAGTATCTGTTTTAAGAGACAAGAGGGCTCTTTTTCCAAGTCAAGCCTTTATGAATTTTTAAAAAAAGATTCTTCTTGTAGCCTATTTGTAACATTGTCCCACATCAAAGAAGGTGCTGTATTCTCAGTGGCTCAAAAGAAATATGAGATGTGCAAATGGAAATAATTCAGTTGTTCAGTTGCGTCTGACTCTTCGTGATCCCATTTGGGATCCTCTTGGCAAAAATCCTGGAGTGTTTGCCATTTCCTTCTCCAACTCATTTTACAGATGAATTGAGGTACTTTGAGGTTAAATGTCTTGCCCAGGATCACCTAACTAGTAAGTGTCTGAGGCCAGATTTGAACTCGTGAAAATGAGCCTTCCTGATTCCAAGCCAAGTGCTCCATCTACTACACCATTACATTGGCAGTATACTTTCCAAGAATGTCCACAGAGATGATGAGCTTGGCGCACACGTTGCCAGAATGAGCTCTATGCTTGGGAGGCTCAGAAGGAAAGTGTGGGAGAGAAGAAGCATTAGACTGATTATTAAACTGAGGGTCTACAGAGCCACTGTGGTGAAGTATTATTTTTATTTCTACTGTTACAAAAGGATTCTTTTTTCTTTTTTTTTTTTTTTTAATTTCTAATTTTTTTGACAGTATATATGCACGAGTAATTTTTTTTATAATATTATCCCTTGTATTCATTTTTCCAAATTATCCCCTCCCTCCCTCTACTCCCTCCCACCGATGACAGGCAATTCCATACATTTTACATGTGTTACAATATAACCTAGATACAAAATATGTGTGTAAATACCATTTTCTTGTTGCACATTAAGTATTAGCTTCCGAAGGTATAAGTAACCTGGGTAGAGAGACAGTAGTGCTAACAGTTTACATTCACTTCCCAGTGTTCCTTCTCTGGGTGTAGTTGTTTCTGTCCATCATTGATCAGCTGGAAGTGATTTGGATCTTCTCTGTGTTGAAGATTTCCACTTCTATCAGAATACATCTTCATACAGCATTGAAGTGTACAGCGATCTTCTGGTTCTGTTCATATCACTCAGCATCAGTGGATGTAAGTCTCTCCAAGCCTCTCTGTATTCCTCCTGCTGGCCATTTCTTACAGAGCAATAATATTCCATAACCTTCATATACCATAATTTACCCAACCATTCTCCAATTGATGGACAAGGGATTCTTTTTTCCAAATTTGTCAGAGTCTGTTCTCTGCTCTGTCTTGTTCATAAAGGACAGTTCACAAGCTCAAGAAAAGCCCAAGCAGCTGTAGCTTAATCTAATGAAGAACAGTGGACACATAATTATTAACCCTGTCTGCAAGGTCCAGGGTATGTAGATGGCATGGAGATCAAGAAGACAGCACAGTACCCATATGCCCATTAATAGCACCACTGGGATTCTAGCATTGGAGTAGAGTGGAGGAAGAAATGCACAAACTAAGCTAGTTTAGTTTCAGCTGAGTGTGCAATGGAGAGGTGTCAGTGAAGCTCAGGGCAACAATGCTTTTCTGTCCTGTGCTACCCACAAGGCTCCATGCTTCAGAAGACCGGCCCATAGCAAAACAAAAAGAGAGAGAATTCCGCTCAGTGAGTATGCATGAGAAGGGCTAACGTCCCAAGTTCTCTCTTTGGAATTATGCGGCAAATGAATCATTCCACAGAATATCAGGAGGGAGGGACACCTGTTATGCTGCATATTATACAGAAGGGCATTGGCCAGTCCCAATGTCCACAGATGGACTTCATGGCTAGTAGTTGAGATTCCCCATGGAATCACAAATCGTCAATTAGTGAATCCAATGGAACGAACCATTGGCTCCAAGTTGGAGATGAAGGCAGGGTCATCAGCTCTAGCATGTGTGCAGCAGAGTTGGGTACCCATCACGAAAAACAATGAAGAATCTGCCTTTTAGTTAATGGCTATTCCTAGGCATATCTAAGAATCTTAGAGGAGGTGTGATTAGATAGTTAAATCTTGATGAAGGTCAGCAGAATTTGGGGAACGAAGATATTTAGAGAAAAGCAGCTGGAGATTTTGATACAGGAGAAAAGAAGTGAGTTGCTCAGAATAGCCTGTGTGGGAAAGGAAATATGTTTCTGAACCCAGTCTCTTGTTTCTTAACTTTTGGCCCTGTCAGCAGATGTCTGATTTTCTAAATTCCCCATGTAGACATGATAAATGATTTCTGAGAAGCCCTTGCTGCTTCTCCACCTCCAGTTTAGGTATTTGTGTTAAACATTAGTCAAGAAGAGGAAAGGATGAAATATGAGCTAAAATGAGCAGTGGTGAGAGAAGTGGCCTCTCCCTCCCCTCAACCCTTACTTTCACGGTTTAGTTTTGTTCTGACTTCATACTTGGGATCCACAGGAGGCTAGCTTCTTGGAGCCCATTGAGAGCTGAAGGAACTTAGTAGGTCTGATTATCTGCATTTCACCACACACACACACACACACACACACACACACACACACCCCATCCCCAATCCTCTCCTACATCTTTCTTATTCCCAATTTTGGTCAAAATCCCCTAAAGTCTTTCCACTGTGGCACCAAAAGAGTTTCCAAATCATCAAGGATTTCCATGGTCCCTGAAAATTGTTCTGACCCAGGAGATGGACCAAGATTCTTTAATTAAAAAAAAAAAAAAAGAAAAAAGAAGCCAGGACACAGTGATGAAAAAGAACAGTGAGTGAACATATAGAGTTAAGAGATGCACTCTCATGTACATTGAACAATAAACAACCCAGTATCCCAGGATTATAACGATTGTGGAAAGGAATAAAGTATAAGAAGATTGGAAAGGGAGAAAGTAACCACTTTATGTAGGACTTCATTTTCATTAAGTTTCCTGGGTTGCAAGGAAGTGAACCAATCAAGAAATAGGAAAAAGGAACAGATAATCCATGGGCTACTCTAACAGCCACTGAATGTTCAAATCCTAAAAAATGGCCTCCAATATACCACATACCTCTGTTATTGTACCTTTCAAAGACCTCTCTCTGAGTGAAGACAGCTCTCTCCATCACAAGACCGTTGGAAGTGGCCTGAATCACCTCATTGTTGAAATCAGCCACATCCGTTACAATTGATCATTGTATGATCTTCCTGTTGCATGTACTATGATCTCTTGGGAACCTGAGTTTTCTTGACTGGGTTTCAGGTCCATGGCCTCTCCTTTACATAGCACCGAAATTACTTTGTAGAATATGGGGGGATTCAGTTTGTTATGCACACAGGAAGCAGTGTGCCAGTGCTTAGAGTACTAGTCTTTTTAAATCAACAAGAGCTATCTTCAAATCATACTCCAGTGCTAGTGGTGTCACCCTGGATAAATCATTTTACTTGTTTGCAGTTCAGGGTTTATCAGCCAGGGTAATGAGTGGGACTTGACCATGAAGTTGCTGTGTGATTTGGAGCAAATCGATTTCCCTAAATGTGCTTCAGGGTAGTATTTGCATAAGGTTGTTTGTTGTGTGTACCATAACCTCTGAGGATAGTCAACTGCACAAAGTAGAGGGATGGGCTCCTGTGGATATTTGGGACTTTGTGCCTCCACTATGATATGGGGCAGCCTGGAAGGTTACCATGGAGAGAAGGACAATGTCCAAAGCAAGGAAGGCTGGAGTCTCCCCTCTTCCCACCATCTTCTGCCTCAGTAGGGGACATCTGGAAGACTGGGGTAGTCTTGGACACCAGACTTGAGGGAGAATATTGTTGAGCTACAGACTGTTAGGCTGCTAAGGACTCTGGGCAAGCAAAAGCAATCAAAGGAGTTGGGGATGTTTAACCTGGAAAATGGACTGGTTTGAGCTATCTGAAGGATGCTAGTGCGGAGGAAGACTTAGCTTTCTTCTAGGGTTTAAAGGGTGGAAGTTCCAGGGAGGCCAAATTGGTTTCAGGATGAGGGAGTCCAGCTCTATTTATCCAATAAGCTTCCTGTCCCTGTCCCTGTCCCTGTCCCTGCAGATTGGATGAGTACCTTCTGGGAGATGGAGGATTCTGGTGTTGGGCAAGAACTTGAGCCATAGTTGTTTACAAATCCTGCATTGCAGCTTTTAGGAATTCTTTCTGATAATTTTTCTCAAGGATTATCCTTGGAGCATTTTGAAGTATTCACTGTGTTCTAGGCACTGTGCTAAGCTCTGGGGTTATCAATAAAACCATTCTAGATAGTCTTTGTCTTTAAGGTTTTTTTATGTCTAATTGGGGAAGAAAACATATAAAGGGGAGCTAGAGAGGGAGGGAATCTACATGTGACTGTGTGGCTTGGGGATATCCGGGAGACCTAGGGCACTCCAGAACTTAGCAAGCACAAATCAAAATGCAGAAGATCATGGAGCCGGAGGGTCAGAAGCCTTGGATTCTACTCCTGAACATCATATCCAAAAATTGTGTGGCCTTAGGCTAGTTATTTAACAAAGTGAAGGAAAAAAGCTGTCTCCAAGTGTCTACAGTGTTCCAGACATACGAAACGGAAACCAGTCCATGTCCACAAAGAACTTACATCCTGTCATGGGAAATGATGTTTACATAAACATGCATGAAATTAATACCTGATTATTTTGTGATAGGGAGCCCGAGGCGCTGAAAGGAACAGAAAAGGCCTTCTTGAGGAAGATGTTACCTGTACTGTTTCACGAAGGAAATTGGGGATTTCAAGAGGTAAGGAGAGAGTGTCATAAAACTGGTGAAATGTTGTATGTGTAGTAAATACTCCGACCTCACTCTTTCATCAAAAGGCTGGCTACTTCTCCCTACAAATGGGTCTCAATGCCTCTGAGGGTTTGGGGCTAGCTTTCTCTAATGCTATTGGCTCAAGGCCCCATTTTAATGTACTTCCTCCATACTAACCACCAGTGACTAGTGCCTCCATTCCATTTAATTAATTACTGTCAGTTAGATTTAACAAAAGGATATTTACTTTGAAAACATGGTGAGAGAAGCACATTTTCCCCTTCAACACCTCAGAGGGCACATTTTTCTCTGATATCTCTTTTCAGTCTCTGGGAAAGTGGACTCACTTGATCCAATTTCTACATAGGTTTGATCCCACATCCAAATTCAGCATTTTTGTTGGATGAATCCTTATCTCAGCTGCCACTAAGTTAGGGCCCTAAATCTTCTGTGCTGCACAGGGCTTTAGTGCTAGGTTGTCTGGCTAGAGACCCTGTCAGGAACTTGCTCCTGGACCTCCCAATGGCCCCTTCATCTGACCTTTTTTGAAAAATTATTTATTTTTAATACACATTGCTTCATTAATCATGTTGAGAGAGAAAAATCAGAACAAAAGGGAAAAACCATGAGAGAGAAAAAAAAAACAAACAGAAAAAAGAAGTGAACATAGTATGTGTTAATTTACATTCAATCTCCATCGTTCTTTTTCTGGATGCAGATGGCAATTAATTTCTATCAAAAGTCTATTGGGATTGCCTTTGTTCTCCTGACTTTTTGAAACTCACAAGGTTATAGTCTCTAATCTCCTTGACTTCAGTCTAGGTAGGGGGCAGCAAGATAGTACAGTGAATAGAGCACCAGCCCTGGAGTGGGGAGAACCTGAATTCATGTATTCGATTACATTATGAACTCAAAGAACAGGAATACTTCCTCACACAAAATGCCAGAGAAGAGGCCTTCATTGCAAACTCTTATCTGCTGTACACAGCTTGTTGTTCCTTTTTTAGGCAGAGGGAATAAGTTTTCAAATTGAACATAGTGGTCCCAACTGCTCTGCTTGTCTGTCCTTTTCTGAACTCCTGCTCTTTTCTATTAGTTTTTTGAAATGATTTATTTATGTTCTTTTCCTTTTGTTATTCGTTTTTTAAAGCATTACTATTACCACTTAGGCCCAACTCTCCCTGCCCCCTAAAAAAATCAAAAACCCTCTTGTTATAAATAAGCAGAATCATGCCAACTAAGTTTCCTCTGAAGATGTGAATTTCCTACACCGCTGCCTAGGTGACATTGTTCTTGAAAGAGATGCCAAAGTCCTGCTCCGTAAGCCTTTGAACTCAGGCTGTGTGTATACAGAGTGTGTTCAGGGGGAAGACTTGGGCAAAGGGGAATTCTATGACCTGGCGCAGCCTCACTCTTTGCTTAAAGAGCCAACCCCTCTCTGAGTTAGCCATGAAATACATGTATGTATCTGTTTCTTTTGGGTGATGCCTTGGATGAGCACCTGGGAGTGGCTTGTGACAGAAAAAACCTCCCAACAGACTGAATGGAAGAAGCTTGGAAAGTGAGAGCCTGGGCTGCAACTGTAAGTGATTTGGAGGACCCTCGGTGCTACTGTCTTTGTTTTTCAGCTAAAGATGTGCATGTGTGTAGGGGGCAGCCAGGGGAAGAGGGGCCCAACTTTGCCGTCCTGAAGGGTAGATCTTGCCAGGAGGATTCCACACATCCCAGTAACCCCAAACGGTGACTCTTGAAAGGGGAGAGCTGGGCTTTCGGGAGCTTACATAATTGTTATAATAACTTGAAAGTCTTCATTATTGGGGATGTGTCAATGTAAGTACAGAGATTAGAGGCCTAACTAATATAGGGGACGAGCATTAACAGTACAACTGATATTTTGGTCAATAATTGGTTCCCTCCTTTGTCTCCCCTGGAAGTTCTGAAATTTCAGGATGAAAGAGAAAGGGACACACACACACACACACACACACACACACACACACACACACACAGAGTGAGTGTGAGAGACAGACAGACAATCAGAGACAAAGACAGAGAGACAGACAAAGAATGTGATAGAGTCAAACAGAGACTGAGACACACACACACACATGCACACACACACACATACAGAGGCAGACAGAAAGAGACAGAGACATATCTAGAGGGAAAGGACATGATTACCCATACCACATGGGAACTTTACTTCACAGTTAGGAAGGCTAAGAAAACTCCACATTAATAAAGGTACCAGGACCAAGTTTAGCCCACTGGTACCAAAGTCTTGATCTCAAAGAATCAAAGGCTGGTTCCTCACAGGAAAATGGTCACTTTCCCATAACTCACCAGCCAGCTTTTTGAGAGACAGTTTGGTGGCCCAGTGAATAAAGCATCGATAAACTTGGAGGTAGGACAATCTGAGTTGAAATTCTGTCTTACACACCCACTAGTTGGGTAACTTTGGGCTGGTTACACCACCACTATCTGCCTCAGTGTTCTCATCCAAAATGGGGGATAATAGCACTCATCTCTCAGCCTTATTGGGAGTCTTCAGTGAGGCAGAAAAGGTGTTTTGTAGCCGTTAAGGTACTAAATAAATGGCCACTATTATTTTTTCCTGATATTTGAATTTACCACTTAAATAAAGCAAGCATTTTGGGGGGGCAAGGGACAATGTTTTGATCCTGAACTAACTAAGCCACAACCAAAATGATAAAAGTAACTGCAGAATTAATGAAAACTTAATTCAGGGGAATGACCATTCAACCCTGTTTTATAAGTAGTACAAATAACATGATAACTAACTGATTTTCATAATCTATTGTACGTAAAATTGCCAGCAGGCAAAGCAGGAGAGAGGTGGAAGGGGTGGAGGGATCATGTTTGGAGCCAGAGAGCTCCTATCATCTGTAACCTGTCAAGGCTAGCTCCTTGACACCACCCTAAACTATAGCCAGGAACTTGTCTCCAACATCCAACTTAGCCTTTGGGCAAGACTAGCTCTGGGGGAAGCCTGCCTCCCTTTCTTCCTGTGCCTGCCTCCTCCATAGGGTTGTTTCCCCAGAAGAATCTTGGTAAGGTGCCATTCACTGGAGTCCTGATTCCACTACCTAAAACTGGCATTGTGAGGGCTCAAAATTAACAGTCAGCAAATCCAGAGCCAGCTGGGCTTCCCTGTCTGTACTTGAACTCAAGTGGGGAGGGAAGAACTCTGACAGGAACTTCAAGGCCACTAGCTTCTACCCCATACCCAGTGACTCTGTTTCCAAAACAGACTCCTCCACACATCCGGATCTATATCTCTCTCTCTGTGCATCTCCCTTGTACCACAAATAAGAAAGTTGGCCATTGATCTTGTCGTTTTTTCTTTCAGATATCTAAGTTTATCTCACAAACTCAAGTAGAAGCTGGTAGCATGAGCTGGAAGGACTAGGAAAATATCTAAGTTGTAGTCAAGTCTGTTCCCACAAGAAAACTCTTTCTTCCTCATATGGCTATGAGGAACACACTGCATTAAATCAAATATTTGCATAAAGAAAAGGGTTTGTGTATGTTTTGATAAACCCAGCCCTAAAGGACCAGAACAGCTTTGACAAGACAGTATTTTCCTAGTGTGAGATATGGGTAAATATGACTATCTTGCTGGCACTCCAGGGGCATGCTCGCAAATATTGTTTGACCTATTTTTAAAGTGATGGCTTGGTACTGCTTGGATACTTGGACATATCCTTTCAGAGACTTGTTGCTAGTTGGATTGAGGATGGGGGTAGTAAGTTATCAGAGTCTTGGGGGATGTGATAAGGTTCTGAGCCATGAGCACCCTAAGCCATTGTGGAGAAGTAGCCCCTGGGAATTGAGCTGAGATGATGCAGTGAAGTGCTATGGAATGGAAGCCTTGGGGCTTTGGGTGGGTGGTTCTGTCATAGTAACTCTTGCCCTTTAGGAGGGCAAACAAGCCTATATAAACACTTTGGAATTGGGAGGGAGAAGACCTGGGTGGGAGGCCCCATTTTGCTTCCACCCCCTTACTTAGCTGGGTGATGGGGGCCAAGATACTTGACTTTTCCAGTTCTCAGTTTCCTCCAATATAAAGTGAAGAAGCATGGGTAGTGGCTAGAAATCCACGCTGGCAGCTAAAAAAAAACCTGGATTGAAACTGTACCTTGGACAAGTCACTTAATCTCTTTCTAGCCTCACTAACCCTCAGTAGTAAAACGAGGTAGATAGATAGCATCTCCTTGACCGTTATTGTGAGGGTACTATAGAAATGTCAGCTCTGACAAGTTACAGCAAGTCTCATTCTGCTTTCTGAGGACCACACCAGCTAGGTCTAGAAAGACTCATCACCAATACACTAGCTGCTTGTGGAGGAATTCTTTGGTCATGGAAAGCCATGGAATAAGAATCCAATATGGCCCTCGGTCCTAGGTAGCTCCCTTCTGTAATGGGACTGGTAGATTGGTAGAAAGAGGAGGCAGAAGGAATGAGGAATTTTGAGATAAGATAGAAACTTAGATGTGGGTGCTCTACGAATGTGAGATTCTTGTCATCCAATGACGCTGAGAGAAATTCAGTTGCATCAGTGCTGATACTGTTGCATGGCAGACAATGCTCTGGGTTTGCTATCCTAGACTCAGGCTGCTACATTTCCTTTTCAGGATTCTAGGATCCCCCGGATGGATTAAGGTATCTCTTCTTGATCATCATTAGTTCAGACCTCCCCAATTCCTCCTTCCCATTAGCTACCACTGACTAGCACCATAGTTCCATGTAACTGTTGAGGGCGGTAGCCCTTTGGTATTCTTTGTTTGATCTCCAACTTCCTTTGGGACTTGGACCTTTGATACAAGATGTGGTCAAACTAGTTTGGGCTATCTGAGGTGGCTGGGGTTTTACAGCCCCCTATTCTAATCTGCTCAGATAGACCAAATGGCATCAGGAAATTCCTTTTTGGGAAGAGACTTCTGTCTGTCCCCAAAAGATAACAAGAGAATCCTTATCTTATTTACATCACTCTCAGGAACCTCCTTACATCACTGCATCTGAATGATTGTGCTCTGGTATAAAACAGAGTCCTCAAAAATCTATTCTTTGCAAAATGGGCCTTGTACCATGCAGCCATTTTGCCCACCGGCTCTCCGGTGTTTCCATTCTAAACAATAAAGACTATGTTTCCATACAGCATTAAGTAGCAAATTCCTTTGCTGCCGAACCCACCCTTGGTTACTTTGGGGAAGGAAGGAGAGAGAGAAAGGAACTGACCCATCTCGGTATAGACCACAGTTTACTCCTCATCATTTACTCCTCATCATAACCACTTAACATCAATTAGCTTGTATAAGTGTCTATTCAAAGCCATGGCAAAAATAGAAGTATAGAAAGTTCTTTCCAATACCTTACTGTCTCCGTCTCTCCTATACCACTCTGGTCTCTAGGGATAATGGGCTCAGACTCAGCCCAGTTTCTTTGCTTTTTAAAAAATTATTTTTTTTATTTTCAAAACATATGCATTGATAATTTTCTCACATTAACCCTTGTAAAACCTTGTGTTCCATTTTTCCCCTTCCTTTTCCCCACCCCCTCCCCTAGATGGCAAGTAATCTAATATATGTTAAACATGGAAAAATATATGTTAAATCCAATATATGCATACATATTTATATAGTTATCTTGCTGCACAAGAAAAATCAAATCAAAAAGGAAAAAAAAATGAGAAAGTAAACAAAATCCCAGCAAACAACAGCAAAAAGAGTGAAAATGCTACGTCGTGTTCCACATTCTGTTCCCATGGTTCTCTCTCTGGGTGTAGACAGCTCTCTTCATTACACGATCACTGGAAGTGGTTTGAATCCTCTCATTGCTGAAGAGAGCCACGTCCATCAGAATTGATCATGGTATAATCTTGTTGGTGCTGTGTACAATGATCTGCTTCTGTTCACTTCACTCAGCATCAGTTCATGTCAGTCTCTCCAGGCCTCTCTGAAATCATCCTCCTGGTCGTTTCTTACAGAACAATTTATTCAGCCATTCTCCAATGGATGGGCAGCCATTCGGTTTCCAGTTTCTGGCCACTACAAAGAGGGCTGCCACAAACAGTTTTGCACATGTAGGTCCTTTTCCCTTCTTTAAGATCTCTTTGGGATATAAGCCCAGTAGAAACACTTCAGCACAGTTTCTAAGTAGCATTAGGTTCCACCATCACTGGCAATGTCCCTGCCAGATGCATCCTTGTCTTATTGGTTCAGGACAGTAAGACAGTGGGTTGATGCTGGTTGCAAAATTTGGACTGACCTTTAAAAGTTGTAGTCTCCATATTAATCTCCTTCACCTACAACACAAGAATAGACATTGAAGTAGAGGACAAAGGCCATTTCTGCAAGGCCACCTGTCTTGGATGGGGACAGGCTCTGAGCCCTTTCCTCTTAACAGCATTATCTCTCAGGGAATGATATCAGTGAAGGAGTCAGACCAGGAGAAGAGTTCTAATCCATGTAGAAAGGCTGAGAGTCATAAAAGCCTTTGGAAGATGCCTCCATTTCTGATTCCACAACTATTGCCAATTAGAGAGGCCATCTTTCGTCATGTCATTAGGAGACTGGAACTGGAATCAATTACGGAATATCTGGATACACTTCAAAAGCTCTTCTCTTCAAGGATTTTCAATCACACATGGTCAGGTCTCTCCTCAGAGCAGCTTCCTCATTTTATTGAGGCAGATAGGTGGGAGCAATGATTAGAGTGTTGGAGACGGAGTCGGAAAAGCTCAAATCAAATCCTGCTCAGATCCTTCCTAGGCAAGGTACTTTACCTGTTTCAGTCTCAGTTTCCTCACCTGTAAAATGAAGATACTAAGAACACCTACCTCCCAAAGGGTAAATGTGATAATATGAAGTACTTCTGCTCTTGTTTTGTTATTTAAGGGGAAAAATGAGCAAAATTTCCTGGAACATTTAGCCAAATGAAATTTCCATGCCAAGGAGGAAGCTTGTGCTCCAAAATCTACTGCAGAGGAAGAACTTGAAGGTAGAAAAATTCATGAAGAATTTGACAAGGCCTATCAAATGAAAGCATCTCCTTTGATACTTGAAGACTTGAAGGAAAAGATGAGGGCGATGAGGATGGTTAGAAACATATTGAAAAATCTGCATCGAGAAGTAAGGTCAAAGACTTGTCGATTACCCAGAAGCCTATGCCTATACGTGAAAACTGTATTTGAGAAAAGCATGAGAAGGTTTTGAATATAGTGAGTAACTTATATAAAGTAGATAAAGATACTAAGTAGATAAAGAGGCCTAAGTAGATACTAAGGATACTAAGTGGATAAAGATACTAAGTAGATAAAGAGATACATCCTGACACATAGGTAGGCACCAGGAGATTATGAAGTCCATGAGAGAAGGGACTGGGCCACTTTTCATCTGGGTAGTTGGCATCAGGCATTGCATTTGGCAAGCGTTTGTTGGATTGAGCGGAAACAGCTCACAAATAGTTCAGTTGTATAGTTGGATAATAACGGAAGCCAAATTTCAGATTCTGGAAGTCAAGGACTAAGTGCTATCCTCTCGAGTGACATCTTGAAATAAGATGTGGAAGGACATAAATTGACCTCCCACAGAAAAGTACAAAGAAAAAAGAGAAGAAAAGTGAAGAGGAAAAATATGTTCCCAAGAAGACCCTCAGGGATAGTTGGAATGCTAGTATGACCTGGGGTTGGGAGGACATTACTTTGGAAAGTCATCTTCCACTAAACTTCCTCCACTAGAATGTGCCACAGTTGGAAATTTCAAATGAACAGTAGTAGATTACATTTATGTGGCCCTTTAAAATGTACAAAGCTTTATCTTGGCCTTCTGGCTTGCTAACAACAAACAGTCCAGGGGAAATATATGCCCAGGAACCTACAGGTATACTGCTTATGGCTTCCCAAAAGGCACTCCTGTCTCTCTCAAAGAGCTCACTACTGACATTAGTCTGGGACTATGATGACTTCAGATGCTAGCTCTCTTGCCTTTTCTTTCTCTCTACTCTTCCTGCTGGGAAATCCAAGAGCTAGATGTTTCCCTGCTGGGATTCCAACTTGACCCTATCTCTTGCTTTCCTTTGTTACCTTGTTCCACTCACTGAAAATGGGTAAAGCCAAAACTCTGTATGAATGGGGCAATGAGATCTCAGAATTATAAGAAGAGGAATTCATCCTGGGGGACAGCAGAGGTCGTGTCATCCCAGCGTAGTCTGCAATGTTCAGTGTTCCAATCTTCTCCCATCTTGCCCTCGTTGCTAATCAGGGTCACAGATGCAGCAGCCTCTTCTTTCAAAATTTTTCAAGGGGAGAGTAGAAAGGCCCAAATCTGCTGCTAAATGCATGCTTCTGCTAAAGTTCATCAAAATGGGGGGGACCATAGCTGCCATCCTCTTTGTCATGGCCGCCTTCTTCTATTCCAAATTCTTAATGAAGAGTGAATAGCCTCCTAAATTCTTAGTTCAAGATCTCAGTGAGCAAGGAGCTCCTGGGAAATTATCTCTATGGCTATATTTTTTTTTTCAGTGTTTTGTTTGGTCCTGACACAGGCTTACATAAACATTATGTCATTTGACTTTTCTGTTACCTTGAAATATAGATAATACTGCTTCCATGACCCCATTTTTTTACATATGAGGAAACTGAGGCTTTGAGTTTAAGGTAACAGTGTCAGACATAAGATCCCCTCTCTTCACTCCTCACCTCTGGCTTAAAGAATTGAGTTTCCACATGGCCCTTTGCTGCACAACTCTTTAGGACTCTGTGCTGCCAGTGACTTGCTAATTGACATCGATGCAGGGTGTTTCTATAGTGGAAGTTTCCTGTGCCAAAGAAAGCCTTGGTCCAAACCAAACCAAACCAAAACAAAACAAAACAAAAAACCCCCAAATACCCAAAGTTCTTGTTAATTCCAGTCCAAATTGCTTACAAAGAACCTTTAGAAATTTTAGCACTTTTTGTTCCAGGAATCAAAGTTCACATTGTTTTTTTTTTTTTTTTTTTTTTTTTTTTTTTTTTAATTTGAATTTTTTTGAAGCCTTTTGTTTTTCTGTCTTAATCATTTCCACATTCTTGTGCCCCTCTCCCCTCCCCTGTCAATTTGTGAACCTTCCTTCATAATAAAATGAAGTAATGTCAAACAACACAGCAACCACATCTATCAGTCTGTACTCTTCTCCCACAGTCCCGCAGTACTCCAAGGAATTTCCATGTTTCTTCTCTTGGGTCAGCTCAGATTGACCATTCCATTTTTACAGTGTTTCATTTAACTAATGTTTCATTAAACTAAACTTCATTTAGAGTTTATTGCAGTGGTACTGTAGGCTTAGGAAAGGAAGGGACCAGTACCTATCTTCTAGAGTCCCATATTTTCACGAAGAGCCTCCCCAAAAGTGATGTGGTTTGCCTAAGAAAGCCAGGCCTAGAACTGAGGCTTCTTCGACCATTACTATTTACAATGAAACACTTAATGCCTCATCTCATTGGCTGTAGATCACATTTGTGTCTTTTGAATCTCTTCTCTCCGAGCCCCCTTTTCCTCTCATTGACAGTCTGTTACACTCTGTCTCAAATGATGGGAACAAAAAGTGACAAGTTTCACAGTAATGAAAATATTTCCATCAAAAGGCACCAATTATGACATTTCCATCACACTCGTACTGTGGTTTCAAAAGTCGCTTCAGTGATATTATGAAAAACCCATCCGTCACGTTCTTGGAAGTATCGTTTGTCGCGAAGATTTATTTGTGGCCTTGAAAAAGACAACAGCACAATACCTGTGGTCGATTCAGACACTACTGCAGGGGGCTGGCTTGCTTAAGAGACATTCTGAGTCAGTTTCTCTTTCCTGACATCTTTCCATCCTTAAACTTTTGGTGACTATCATCTTTGTTCACTCATAAAAAACAGGCTTGTGCTTGTCTTAATGAATAAAAGGCTAAGTTATCGACTGAATCATGAATAATGAGGAACATAATTTCCACTGGCCTACAGATCAGGAGACTAAAAGGAAAAGATTCAAATGAAGCAGGAAGGAGTTAAACAGAATCCAGTCTGGGTGGGAGGCCTAGTGTCTGTACCCTAAAATCTGAAGTGAGGCTTGGGCAAAAGTCACATTTATTTGACAGAACTGGTCAGGGGGAAGGAGGAAAGGGAGGGGAACAAACCTTTATTAAGCACCTATTATGTGCCAGGTTCTGTTCTGAGCACTTTTCAAACATGATCTCAACAGGTCATGGTCCCCATATATAGGCAGGTTTCATTGGGTTACTTATTGTCATGTACATACTATTTGGCAGGCTCCTTTCCCATAATCCCTTTCCCCATCCAGCAAGATTTCAACGTAGTTGTTGAAGTAGTTTCAATGACCCTGCTGAAATGGAATAGACCAGCTCTTGTGGTCTGGCATTTAACACAATGAGTGGACCAGACCGGAGGCTCAGGAAGGGTTACATAGATAGAGGGAGGAGGCAGAGGACAAGTTCTTTTGAAAGCACATTATAAATCAAAGTCAGATGTTGTTTATGTGGATGTGTATATTAGGGTTAGGGTGTAAAGGGGGGTTGAGGGAGGGACCATCTCTGTTGCAGTATTATCTTTTTCTTAGATGACAAATAGAGACCCACTTAGTGAATCATAGGTGGTTTCCCCAGTACCAGTTTTGCTGTGACTCATACTGTAGCATAATAAAGGGAGCAGGAAAGAGGTTATAATACCCAGGAAAAATCCATGTCCCCACAAAAGCTAGCCTAGTCAGACAACTGAGCACTTGGAAATGTGCTGAGGCCGAGGAGGAGGACGAGAAGGAAGAGTGGAGCCATAAGAAGATTCGTCCACATAGGAAGAGATTTGGGGATAGCTGAGTGCAGAGTGCTCCCTGGGTAAGTGTGGAGGGGAAGGCACCTCGGGAATTTGGGTGAGCCAAATTGGCATTTCCTTAGGTAAGCGATGTGGCCACGGAAGGGGGGTTAGCACTCCCAAACTACACCTTATTTTGAAACATGTTTTCAATGTTATCGAGTACCTCTGGTCGCCTGATCTGAAGAGCTGCTCCTGCCCCAAAGATGTTCTAGGAGGGTTTCCTGCTTAGGGAATGTGCAACGAGGAATGACCACAGTTAGCACTTTTTAGTTTGCCAACTTATGTCAGTTAATTGGTGATTTATTATATCTATTCCCAATTAAGATTTCAGTTTATAAAGAGGGGATGATGACTTGTTTCCTGCCCCCAAAAGACTACTGGAAGGCTCAGATAAGATCTGAGGTGTCAAGCAATTTAAGGTACAGATGAATGGCTATTTAGATATGTGCCTTAGGAGGCAGGGTGGGTGACCCAGGTCAGCTTTGGAGCTCTGCTACAGGGAAGTGGAAGGAGTTTGCATGTCAAGGAGAGCTCTGAACAAGGAGATCATAGGTCTGGTCCTCTCCACCTTTGTCTTTGTTGTTGTTGTTGTCCTTATTCTTTTCTTTATATTCAGACTCTTATTATCGATGGTCACCAAAAGATGTTGTGAAGAACCAATTACTTTTAACCCAAAAGGTTGTGTTCGATGAGACCCTAACAGATGTGTATCTCCTGGCCTCTAAAACGGTATTTTCCTCCCCCAGACTGCCAGTTGCTTGCTGTTAGACCCTGGAGAGATGCACTGGAAGCTGAGATATCCCAAATGGGTCTATCCTTCTTTCCTTTTGGTGATGTTGGGACACAGCTATTCCTCCTCCTGGCATATAACAGGTAAGCCAGCTGCACTAGCAAGTTCACCTTTCAATCTCAGCTTCATTTGGAGAGGAGCAACTAGAAGTTTCTAGTGTGCTACATGCCCCAGCTGAATTTCTGAAGGAGGCTTCTTTCAAATGGGCTTGGAGACCATTCGTCCGAAGGCACGTTCCTGCTGAAAGTCTTGTTCTTGACCATTTGTTCTCCATTTTGGATTAAAGACCCACCCCCAAGAACAAAGCCCAGTGACCTTCTAGTTTTGCTGGGCAGCGACTGACAGAGGGGGACCTCTGCCTTCCCCAGCTACAACCCAGTGGGTCGGGGTGGCATTTGGTAAATTAACAGTGAAGTCTGATGGGCATCCACAACCAGGTAAGACAGGTGCAGGGAAGAATGGGCCGAACTTCGGAAGGAAGGCAGGACAAGGCAGGCAGAGGCAGAGAGCAAGGGTTTCTGTGGACTTTTAAAACTGGGTCCTCAGTAGGGCCCATGTTATACAAGTGTGGGGTGAGGGAAGGCCAGGCCACATTTACAGCAAACATTTATTAATTTCCTACTGTGGCCACAGGAGACAAGGATACCACCTACCTCCATCTCTCTAGCTGCAGATGCCTTCCCTCTCTGAATGTCTTCCGGTTTCTCTGTCTTGTGTAAAGCAAGCTGGTGGCTCATTGGAGAGAACCCTGGCTCTGGAGTCAGGAAAACCTGAGTTCAAACCAGGCCTCAGACATTTACTAGCTATGTGACTTGTCTTCTGTCTGCCTCAGTTTCCTCATTAGGAAAATGAGGATGAATAATAGCCCCTCTCTCATAGGGCTGTTGTGAGGATGAAATGAGATGATATTTATAAAGCGCTTAGCACACTGCCTGGCACATAGTAGGTATCGTATAAGTGTTAGCTGTTCTTAGTATTATATGTCTATAGTTATTTAGATGTTGTCTCCCCCATTGGCTCTTGCCTTTCTTTGCCTCTGCAGCACCTACCTCAGTGCCTGGGATGTAGCAGGGGCTCACCAAATAGTTATGCATTAACCAACTGCCAGGCCAAGCACTTGGAAGACAAAGGAAGAAAATACATAGTCCCTGCCTAAGGAGTACCCAGTGTTCTTAGAGGAAGCACTTAACTAATTGAGCATCTGAGGGATTGACCGAAATCCCATTCTATCACACCAGCTTAGTTTGTCCTGGTCTTTATAAAGGAAACTCAGCTGAGCTTTATCTTTAAAGCTAATTTGATTTAATTTTTCCAATTAACAGACCTTTATTTTCTCTCCATCCTCTGGAGGGAAAACCCTTGTGCAAAATATCATAATCAAAATAAATGAGAGGAGCTCAGTTTTCCTGAATGTTCAGTGAATGCCCAGGCTAGCTTGGAAAGGGAAAGAGGCCTCCCAAATGGACCATGCTGCTCAATGCGGGAGAACGGCACAGTGCTGCCTTCTTTGTCTTTTCGATGATGGGGATGGAGGGGTTTAAAATGGATCTGTAGGCAGGATGCTCACTTGTCATTGGTATCATAAAGCAGATTCCAAAGGAGCAAGAGCCTGAGGACCAAAGGGCCCTTAGGTGCCATCTCTTCCATCTTGTTTGAAGGAGGAGGAAATTGGGTCGACAGAAGTGTCTATGACCATGCTGAACTCTGAGTTTGAAGCAGAAAGAATGTTGGCTTTGGAGTCAGGGGGCTTGGGTTCAAATGTGGCCTCTGTCATTACCAATGTGAGCCTGGAAATTACCTCCCAGATCTGTTTCCTCAAATGCAAAATGGGTGAATTGATGATCTGGCTTCCAAGTTCTCTTCCATCTTCGAATCTTATAATCCTTGATTGCTGCTCGGCAGCACACTCCACAGGGCACCACCCGGCCTCCCAAGTCAAGTAGGGGTTGAACTGGTCAATTCCCTCTGAGAGATTCTGGGATTCTATGGACTTGCCAGCTGTTAGGTCCACTGCCTTCTCCTCCCTGAGCTATGGGAGCTAGACTTCCTCTAGCTTCCCAGTAATGGGAGCTATATTTAGGCATTGTTTGGAGCCTCGTGTAGTCAGAAACACAAATTAACCATAATGTCTCACTTTCTCAGAATTCTGCTTAGGACCAATCGACTCTCAGAACCATTTCCCCTGCTTCTGTCCTGTGGGGTGAATAGCCCAAGTGCCATCTGCTGGCTAATGCCAACGGTACCTTTCAGGAGAGCATGGCATCTGCTCTCTCTTTGCCTTAAAGGCTTCAGATTATATCCGGCACTGAGCCAGGGCACAGCTCTCTCAGCAAAAATAAACAAACAAGCAAACCCAGCTGAACTCCTTCATGAAAAACCTGGCAGCAACTCCGATAGACAGGAAGAGGGTTCTGAAGGAAAGTCAAGTTTTTCTGTAAAAACCAAAAACCCAAACAAAATATGGTGAGAAGAACTTTAAGGAGGCCCCTGGGAATGAAGAGAATCAGTTTTATGAGGCAATTTTGAAAGAAAGTTATTTTGTGGCTTTTTCTGGAAGAGAAACAAGTCATTTGCATTCATTTTGTGAAGGGGAAAACTCGATTTCCTCACTCAAAATTCCCCTCTTGTACCTTCAAATGATAATAGGCTTGAATATCACCCTGATATTCTGCAATAAAAACACTCTCCAGTTGGACTCAGTCATGGGGCTGGAAAGAACCTCAGACACCATCTAATCTAATCCAATTTCCTCCTATGACTCGTCAGGAAACTGATACTCAAGAGTGCAGAAATGACTTGCCGAAACGAAAACGTGGCCGAGCTGAGCACAGCCCCTAGGTCTCCTGACTTCCTGTCTGCTCCACTGTGCTCAATTCCTCCTCAATTAAATAGTGCGAGAGAGTTGCTGAGATTGGAATCATCTCCATGCAGTTATAACTTGGATATCAAAGTTATTTCTTTCTGAATCCCAGCACATGGGCTGGTGGGCTCTGGGATCCCTCCATCTTCTGGGGGAAAACCCTTGTGCAAAATATCACAATCAATCAAAATAAATGAGAGGAACTCAGTTTTCCTGAATGTTCAGTGAATGCCCAGGCAACCTTAGAAAGGCCTCCCAAATGAGCCATGCTGCTCGATGCAGGTGAACAGGAAAACTGAGTTCCTCTCATTTATTTTGATTGATTATGATATTTTGCACAAGGGTTTTCCCCCAGAGGATGGACGGATCCCAGAGCCCAGCACGTGGAAGCTGCGGATTGATTAATATATGGTCTAGAACATATCTGAGAATGATTGTTGCCTGTAGTTTAATGAGGCTGGATGGGAATTGCCAACTTATACTTCGATGCCCCTATCCCTCCTTCCCACTTCCCCACACAGTATATGCCCACAGCCAGTGTAGTCGAACTCCTTATTGGCCGACGGACTATTGCCAGAGCCACACTCCTGGCATTGGATAGGTTAGGTGGCCAACGCTCAATATGGTAGCTCTTATATTTTTCATGTGCTTTTCTTCCTTGTGAAATGTTGATACTTTTCTAAGCGTTTATATTCTGCAGCATTCAAAAAGGTTACAGTGGAGTTCATGACTAAGAGCAACTGAAGATGCCATATGCTGATACACTGAATGATGGGCACTTGCCAGGCAAAGTTATCCCTCAGAAGCTATCTCACTACAATAGTTATTCTTCTGAATAGTTGAATCCAAATCAGATCTAGAGTAAAATTTGAACCCTCCTGAAAAGCACCCCCTTGGGATTTTATTTTATCAATGTAAGAGTCCTGTCATCCATAAATTATTTCTTTTTAGAGAAGAAGCAGCCCTTTTTGGGGGTTGTCCAACAGAGACATCTGCATTCATACCTAGCAGGTACCCTGAAGTTCAGAGGGCTTCCCCAAAGGCAGGAGGGGCTGTCGCCACTGACTCTCTTTGTTTGTCTTTCAGTGGATCCTCCTCAAAATCTGAAGATTGTGGATCCTGGCTTTTTAGGTCACCTGAATTTGCAATGGCAACCCCCTCTAACGTTGGGCACGTTCCAGCACTGTACAGTACAATACAAATTAAGATATCGGAACGTTGATAGTGAAGACTGGGAGGTGAGAAAATTACATCTCTGCTTGTGGGTTCTAGTTGTTACCATGATGGAAAATAGAGTCCTCCTGTCCACTTTCTTGTGATGTTGGGAATATTCACTATGTAATAACTGCCCCATAGTCATACCTTGAGTCATTTGCAGATGTGGCCTTTGTATGGAGGCTCTCTGTCTCTGAGTCGGCCTTCTCTCCACTACCCCCATTACTGGTTCTTAAATACTGCATGCAGTGACAAAACCCAGCCCCAAGTTGGAGTCCTGCTAAAAATGTCTGTGACCCATCAGCAGCAGGCAGTTTTCCCCAATTCCCTTAGGTTCCGGCTCTCCAGATGCCAGGGTTCTCTTGAGAACCAATTTCAGATTCAGTTTGTCCTGCTTTACCGGGACCTGGACCTGGACATTGCTTAGGGAGTCACAGATGGTAAAGCTTTCTTTGAGCTTGATTGGAACTTTAGAATAAGAAAATAGAACCTGCAACTTAGTCATACCTGCCAGAGAAATGAAAATGGGGGCTTGGGAGGGAGATGGGAGATGCAGGATGCAGGGGAGGAGAAAGGAGCATGTTACACTCTTGCTCTTTACCCTCCTGGTAGTTCAGCCATTCCAGGCTAAGGAGGGTAGGCCACTCTGCCTAGATCTAGCTCTTCTTATCCAGTTATTGTTTGGCTTCTCTTTATGTGATGACTGAAGTTGTCATTTGTCCACAAACATGTCCATACACATCTTTTATGTGTCTATATCTGTAGCTGTGTTATCTGTATATTTATTCTATTACTATCTATATCATCTATATTTTTATATAGCTATCCCTATCAAGTGTATATTCTGTTATCATCTGTATATTTATTATTGTTTTTAATATCTTTTTATCATCTATCTCTCTATATATAGCTTTATGCCTTTTTGTGACCTAATATTTATGTCTCTTGTCATATGTATATATATATATATGTGTGTGTGTGTGTGTGTGTGTGTGTGTGTGTGTGTATAGCTGCTTATGTACACTGAGTAGATAATGACTAGAGAGAATGCACATTATTAAGTGGTGATACCCTCTGTAGGATTAGGGTTATAAGAGCTGGAGCACTGTGAAGCTTATTTTTCCCCCAGATAATAAAAGTTTATAGCCTTTTGAATGTGTTCTCAATGACTGGCATACTTTATAGTGGATGGACTGTGCCAGAAATGTGTCTGGGACATCTTCTCTTGATAGCTATCATTTAGCTAAAGCTATAGGGTGTCTTAGAAATTGGGAGCTGTCCAGGATATTAACGATTTCTAGGGCCTTATTAATGTGGGTCTTTATTCCAAGGTTGCTTCAGAGCTTGACTATGTCATTTTTTAAAAATCAAATTAGACCATCATTACTAAGAAGTTAAATTATGAAGATGGCTTTGACCTCAACCAGGGAGTTGAAGCAAAAATCCAAACGCTCCTGACGGGCCATTGTACAAATGGATCAGATGTTCACAGCAAATGGATACAGACTTCTTTCTGGATTCCCTTGCAAGGTTAGGAGACAGCTTTCTTTCAGTTCAAATCTTGCTGGATCAAAGTGGATAGGAAAAGATTCCCCTTGGATTTATGAGATTATCCTGGAGATCTTGATACCCTCTCCATCACTCTATCTTTGTAAGAATGATCATGCTTGATCCCTAAAGTCACCTTTCTTAGAGAAGCAATATTCTTGACTTTTCTCATTAAACTTTCAGAACTTTTTGCTGTTATCTTGTGTTTCGGTAGGGTCAGATCCACCTAGAGAATGGGACCATGGAATCATAATTAGGATCCTGGTAGGCCTCCAAATAGCTTGGAAAATGACATATTAACATTATCTGTGTTTTATTTTGTTAAATATTCCAATTAAATTTTAAACTCGTTTGGGCTGCACACGTTTGACACCACTGATCTAGAGATATCATAGGATCATAGAAAGATCTTTGACAGTTTAGATTCCAATCCAGTCCAGCCTTCTCCTTTTCTAGAGAAGGCGATTGACTCATCCAAAGTTACAATGAAAAGCAGTGGCATAATTTATACTAACTCCCAAGCCAATGTTCTTTCCATACCACACTCTCATCTTTCTCGATTTTATTATAATATATATAATCTATATTTTAAAATTAGGTTGGATATAGAATAAAGCATCAATTAAATAGAATTTAATTGAGCAGGGCCCTCTATGAGCTGGGATTTATTCTAGTTTTTGACTTTTAGGGGAAGGAGGGAAATGACAACAAAGCTAATTCCTAATAGTTAAAAACAAACAATCAAATCAAAGTCCCAGGGAGTGTCTTGGGAGTTCATCCATTATGAGTCCTCTCTTCTGTGGGTTTCCTATCTCTACATTCCGACTCAGACAGTTGTCATTATTGTTCATATCAGAGACATGAACAGGTGTCTTTTGGACTATCCCAGGGATTTAAATGGGGTACACAAAAATCAAAAGTTGACAGACGTCCAGCCTGGCCTAGTGCTTTCAAAATGGTGCAGGGCCCTAATATTCTCCAGTGCAGTCACTGTTCTATTTCAGAATTAGGACTCTTAGGCCTTGTATAAAACCACCCTGCACAAAGAATAATGAAGTCACAGGTCCTTGCCTGCAAATGCAAAGGCAATAAAATGCTGCGTGGAAACAAATTCATCTACTCTTTTCTCAGTTATCTAAAAGTTTGAATCAACCAGAATATACCACATCAGCCAGGTGAAATGGTCATTGTAACAAGAATTAGATTTCAGCCCACCTCCAGGAAGCTCTTCAGTTATTCTTTTACAGCGGTGGGGAACATCTAGCTTGTGGACATTAGAAGGCCATGAAATCATTTGCTAAGGCAATAGCAACTGAAAGCTAGGTACAACAGCCTCCCACTGCTTGAGTTGTATAAGTTGATAATTTTGTATGGCCGGTGAATGATGTTACAAATCTTCAAATGGCCCTTGACATAAAAAAGGTTCCCCACTTCTGCTCTAATGGAAAGTGATTATTAGTTCCTAAACATTCATTCCTGGTGT
This sequence comes from Sminthopsis crassicaudata, assembly GCF_048593235.1. Classification (NCBI taxonomy): domain Eukaryota; kingdom Metazoa; phylum Chordata; class Mammalia; order Dasyuromorphia; family Dasyuridae; genus Sminthopsis; species Sminthopsis crassicaudata. The sequence continues at coordinate 8,111,159 of NC_133623.1, read as the reverse complement.
ATTCCCCAAATGCTTTTCCCCCCCCCAGACTTCCAGTAATCTTGAAGTATCCTCTAAAGAAAGACTATAAGTAGCTTCTAAAGAGCTGATAAATCCAGAGGCCTGGAACAGCATATCCAGCTTAGACCGCTCATTCTGAAACATGGCCCAAAAAGGAGGGAATGGTAGCAGAACATTAGACATTTTGTTATTCCAACCTTAGTGGTTTCTGGGAAGTACAATGAATGATAATATGGATAATGGATACTGATATAGTCCTTCAGATACATTGATTTCTGAATCTCACATTCACATTATGCATTTCTTATGACACTCAACAGTGAGGTCAGTTTTGTAGGGGATGGCTTAGGGAGATAAGAAATAAAGATTTTATTGGCTTAAGGAACCCTTGGTTTGGTAAATTCTTCCACTGAGACAGGCAACTCTGAAAATGTTTAGTCTTAGAAAGTTGCCTGGGGCACTTAAGGGAGAATTTAGGTGACTTTTCCAGGATTACACAGCCAGTATGTGCCAGGGGTAGAATTTGAACCCAGATCTTCCTGCTGCCACTCTTGCTGCTTCTTGAGATAAGCATTTTATAGGGAAGAAAACAGGTTCAGAGAGAGGTAAGTGATTTGCCTGGAGTCACAGAGCTTGTCACACAGTTGGAGGCAGAATTGACATCAGAGTCTCCCTTTCCCCAGGTTATTCTCTACCACACTGCCTAAATAAAGCAAACTGACTTATGTGATATAAGGGACACTTGCTGAAAGGCACTGAAGTTTACTGGAAGGAAAATCAACACTCAATTCTTCTGGAAACCTAGACCCACCAATCATATTCCCCCGGAGCCTGTACTTTGGTGAAGTCACATTTTAAAGTTCGATAAGCACGCTGAATTATTCTCAGAATAACTTAGTAGCCTTTGTGTGGGCACAGATTAGAGCTAATATATATTTCCCCAGAGCTTTTGGATGTAATAGGCCTGGATTAAAATGAAGGTGCTCCAAGGAACAATTTGGAAAATTACTGGATGATGTTGATTGTTACGTGACGTGGAAGGATGACCAAAGAGAGTTACTGAAGTTGTCGATGTCTCTGAGTACTCGTCAGTATGTCTTTCCAACCTTCTAAGAGCTCCTCGTTTTTCCTTTTCACAGGAGAGCCAGAGACCAAAATCCAGGAAATGCAGTGTATCAATTATAACTGGAAATCTCTACACTGCACTTGGAAACCAGGAGAAAAAATTCCCAAAGGGGCAAATTACAACTTGTATTATTGGTGAGTGTTGGTTAATTGAGATTTCTTTAAGGGAAAAAAAAGGACAAAAATGATTTCTACATCATGAATAGACATTCAGTTGAGGTCATCTTTTGTTATTTATTGGGTCATTGGTTCACAATGGCCTGGAATTGTTTATAGGCCATAGGGCCTTAGATCTACAGTTGGAAGGGATCTCAGGAGCCAGATGGCTCAACCCCCTCATTTTACAATTGAAGTATTCGAAGTCTGGAGCACAGAAATAACTGGCCCAACGTCACACAGGTACTAAGTGACAGAGCAGGGATTTGAGCCCAATTTCCAATGTAGAGGGCCAGAACTCTGGAGAAGTACTCCAGCACTTAACTCTCTGGAATTGATGAGATAATGGTTCTCTAATTCACATATATACTTAGTACTTAGCATGGTGATGTAATGGTTCTCTACTTAGCATGGTGATGTAATGGTTCTCTAGTTCACACATACTTAGTATACTGTAGTGATGTAATTGCAAGAAGGTATATAAGGGCTAAGAAGGACCAGAAGAGAGACATTCTACTTTGACTAGCTTCGTGGTGGCTCTCCTACCTCCTGCCTCCTGCACTAAGATCAAGACTAGGCCAGAATAACAACTCTAGACTCTATTCTTGACCATTCTCGTGGTGTCTATCCTGCTGAGATCAAGGCCCTTCCGGAGGACCTCCAGAAAGCTAGGCCGGACACGACATCCAAAGCCAATGCTTTTTTGGGTTTAGAATGATCATTGTAAAGGAGTCGGAGCCCAACCTTGGCCCATAACTCTGATCTCTATAAAGAACTTTGGATTAGATGATCTGAAGGATATAACTTCTTATGTATCTTCTAGATAGATGGATTTATAATCTGAAAGGTTTTTGCGTTGTGAGGATTCTGGCTTTTAAATCCATCCATTCATTCAATGGACATTCAGTAAGTTCCTAATGTATGCCAGGGATTGTGCTATCCCTACCCTCAAAGATCTTCCATTCTACTAGAGAGAAGGAGTATGGAGGAGGAAGAGAGGAGCAGTGTGGACACACACAAGTACACAGCAGCTATATACAACGAAATAAAAAGCAGCTAGGGAGAATCATGAAAGGCCGGTGCGATAAGTGGCACTTGACCTGAGCCTTTGAGAGTAGTTCAAGATTCTGAGAGACAGAGGGGAGAAGGAGGCACAGTCTGTCCTTAGACAGGGAGACAGCAGATGAAATGTCATGGCTGGCAGCAATAAAAAGACCAGTGTGGCTGGACTTTACTACGAGCAAAGGGGAGCAACATACAATAAGTCTGCAGAAGTAGACGAGGTGGATTGTCAAAAGCTTTAAAAACCACAAATGGGAGTTTATAGTTTATCCCAGAGGCAAGAGGGAATCACCTCTGAACCTTCTAGACCCTTTCAGCAGAGGATCTCACCTCATACTTGGCTAAGAAAATAGAGTCCCTCTTTGCCTTTCTTCTGCTTCTCAGAGTCCCTTGACATCATCCCCATTTCTGTCCTTTACTTCAGTGTTTGAAGAAGTTGCCCTTCTCAAGGTTGTGGCCTGTATGTATCCCATTGATCCTATCCCCTCTTGGCTCCTTTCATAGATTGGCCCCCTAAGAATCCCCCCTCTTTCATCTTCAATGGCTCCTATTCATTGGCTCATGCTTTGATGCCTACAAACAAATCCAGGCTTTTACTCTTCTAACATAATCTAAACTCTTCTTTGACCCTATTATTTGCTCTGATCACGATCCAACCTTTCATTCCTTCCACAACCAAACTAGACTCTTGCTCCATTTCTTCCTCTCCCTCACTTTTAACCTCTTGAAAGCTGACTTCTGACCTCCTCACTTTATTGAGACTGGTTTCTCCAAAGTTTGGTGACTTTTTTGCCTATTCTAATAGTTTTTTTCTCATCACTTCTTCTCTGGGACATCTCCATAGCACTTGACACTGCTCACCACCTTCTCCTGCTGAGTAATTTCTCTGCTTGGGATTTTCCAGACATTGCTCTCTCCTGGCTCTCCTCCTAGCTCCCTGACCACTCCTCAGTGGCCTTCGCTGGCTCATCATCCATTCCAGGCCAAGTAATTGTGAGTGTTTGAGGCTCTGTGCTGGGAATGTCTCCTCTCTCTCCACATTCTCACTTGATGACCTCATCAACCCCCATGAGTTCAGTTATACATGACTTCCTTTCTTCAGACTTTGAATCCTGACTTGGACAATTACTAGTTGTGTGATCTTGAACAAGTCACCTAATGTCTTTCTGGGTATGAGTGTCTGCATCTGTAAAATAAATATGAACATAAAGCCTGCTACTCAGGATCATCATGACAATCCCAAGATGATATTTGTGAAGCACTTTGTAAACCAGAAAGAGCTAAAACCTTGCTTGGTTATTCCCCCTCTCTGAGCTTTGCTACCTTATCCGTAAAAGGAGACACTGGACTAGATCCCTTTCCGGTTCTAATATCCTTGGATTTCCTTCATGTCCCAGTGGGATTGGGAGTAATGAAATAAACCCTTAGGCACCTGTGTTAGGCAAGGCGCTGCATTGGGCCTAGAGTTAGACACAAAGTTTAGCTGAGATACTCTCAGGTTATTAGAGGAGAGCCATCTTCCTACTTTCCTTCCTTCCTTCCATAGATCAATAGGGCTCCTCTTGCCTTAGTCAATGGTTTTCCCGGTCACTGGGCCAAAGACATTTGTCACCAAAGGGCCTGTCCCCACAACGAGAAGCCTCATTCCAATTAGTCTTTGGACAGGCACGTAACCCTAGATCTATAGAATATCTGAGTTGGAAGGGCCTGTAGAGCTTGAGTGTAGCCTCATTACTTTGTAAATCAGAAAACTGAAGCCCAGGCAGATTGGGATTTAGTTTGGGCCACACCTGCTAAGTGACAAAGGCAAGATTTGAACCGAGGGTCTCTTAACTCCAAATTCATTGTACCATACCATCACCAAGCCAAGACTACAGCTTGACAGGCCCTATCAGAGCTTCTCTTGTACTTCATTTGTGAGACTTTAGGGGAGGTGAGATATCAGAAGGGGTTAGTTAGGTGTTAGAAGTGAAACTTTAGGGGAGGTGAGATATTAGAGAATGATTTTAGTTGGGAACATAGATGACCATAGTGCACAATAATTGTTATAAAAGTGAAAAAAAAAAAGATGGTCTGAGGAGGGACAAGGGAAGGGGAAAGGGAACAAGAGCCTACTATGTGTCAGGCACTGTGCTAAGCACTCAACAAAAATGATCTCATTTGATCCAGGAGATCTAGACCTTCATTTAATGAGGTGAGAGAGAAGGCCTTCTTAAACAAGGGGCAGTAGAATAGGGCTTTAAAGGAAGGGTAGGATTTCAATAAGCACCATTATCCTTATCTTTCATTATTCAAATGAGAAACTGGGCTATGAGGAGATCACTCAGCATCACCCAGCTGGTCTAGAACTCAGGTCCCCCAGCTCTCCCTTGTCTCAGTCCAAAGATGTGCCTGTTGGGCTGCAGTTCTGATAATTATGCACTAAAGGAATCTAACAGTCTTAACGTCTGCTTCAGTCGCTTTTTGTTAGCTGGTGACTTGGCCCAGTTTCTTTCCTTTTTTTTTTCCTGAGGCAATTGGGGTTAAGTGACTTGCCCAAGGTCACACAGCCAGAAAGTGTTAAGTGTCTAAGACCAGATTTGAACTCAGGTCCTCCTGAGTTCAGGATTAATGCTCTAACCACTGCACCAACTAGCTGCTCCTTTGACCCAGTTTCAAAGGGATTTTCTACTCTTTTTTCAGTGAAGATCAAATTTCATATTGTGAGCTGTTCCATGAGGGGATTGGGGTATGGTAGAGGAAAAGCCTCCAAGATTCAGGTTTTTGTTTTCTGAAAGCTTGAGTGCTGGAAGATTGCCCCACCAAGTCTTTCCCTCTTGTTTTATTATCATAAAGGAGGGTTTTTTTTTTCTGGGGATCTGGGGCACTTTTTTTTTCTAGGACTGTGAGTAGCAGGAAGTCTTACATGAGTCCCTCACACTTATCAGTGGATCTTTCTTTGTCCTTGGCCTTTAACAGCTCCCTCCAGCCAGGTCTCTTCATGGATGTTGCAACCTCTCATGTTTTGTTCCAGCAAAGCCTCTTCACAAAGCAGTCTTTTGTTCATGTGGTTTCCTACTTTAGAAAATAATTGCTCTGCGGCCATGGGAAAAGGTCTTATTAGCCAGATGCTATGGGCATTTGACTAAAAAACATCAGGTTTGGTCATAAAAACGTCACTACTTTAGTCATCATGATTGGGGATTTGAATCTCCAGTGCTTCTGCTTTTTTACGTCGAGTCACATTGTTCATTCTTGGGACTGCTGATGGGAGTCCTGAAGTCCCAATGAGAACTTGCATATTAGGAGCTCCCAGGAGGTCACAGAATCCCAGAGCTCCAACCTATACCAGAACAAAATTACCTCATACTACGTCCAGTCCTGTGGGCTAATAGCTTCAGTTTGCAGGTTCCCTCTCTACCTCTAAGGGCAGCCATTTGGCTTTGGGATGGTTCTCATCATTAAGTTTTTCCTAAATCTTGCCCTTGTGGGGCCAAGCAGGATGACTCTAACTCCTCTTTCTCACAAGACCCTTTAGAAACTTTAACCTAGGTCTTATATTGACTTGTCTTTTCTCAGCTAAACATCCCCTAATGGTGTGCAGCTATCTCCGTGGATCCCTTCTCTATTCACTCAACTCTCAGTCTCTTGAAGACTTCAAGGGTGGCTCTCAGGAAAGCCGTATCTCCCTGTGGCCAACCTTGTCATGAGCTGCTCCATACTTAGCTCAGTTGGCATTTAGATGACAGAATGTATATGTCTCAGAGTGATATATTCTTCCCAGGCCCATATTCCAAGCCTTTCCAGTTGGTGCATGATTTTTCAGAACTTGTCCTTCACTGGCAGGGCTTTCAAGTAGCCCAGGTCCCCTCCATGAGGCATGTTCAGCCATAAATCTCAATATTTCTTTTAGGCCTGTGGCTACAGGTGAGATCAGAGGAACCTAGATGTAGAGCTGGAAAGGAGTTCAAAGGTCATCTTTTCACAAAATGGGTAAATGAGCCTAGAAAGGTTAAAGGGCTTGCCCCATATCACCTAGGTTGGGCGTGGGGCCTACCAGTCCAGATCTGGCACTCTTTCCATTGCTCCAACTTGGTACTTTATCAGAATTTGCCGAAACACAGGAATCTTTGATGACTCAAAGTACAGATAAACTGACCCCGATCATGTCATGCTAATGTAAGCATCCATTATCTTAAGAATCTCCTCCTCAAAATAACTCTATGAGATAGGTGTGAGTCAGATGGTCATCTTCATTTGGGAACTAAGGATGCTGACATCTAGAAAAGTTAAGAGACCCACTTGATATTATCTAGTTCATTTAAAGGCAGCTTCGAATCTAGCTTCCTGACTTCTGGATTCATGTTCTTAATGCTAGACTACCTGGTTAAGGATGGGGTCATTCATAGGCCAAAGACTTATAGAGTGAACTCTACACCTTTTTGACTTCTAGATTGGTGGAGCAGAGGAAAGGAAAAGAATCAGGGAACGTTCAGGGAGGAGGTAGCTTTTGAGGTTGGCGCTAAAGGCTTTCTAGATTTTAAAATGGTGGAGAGGGAATTATTGTTATATGGAACAGAAGGAACAGTAGCACACAAATGGGAAAGGAGGAAATATTGAGTGGGAAAGACAAGTAGTTGAGTTTGAATGAAGGAGAGTGAGAGGAGAGCTGGCTAGAAGGGGAGGTTGGAATCAGAACTGGGGGGATACTTTGTCAACTGCCAGGGTAAGAAGTTTGGACTTTAACTAGGCTGCAGTAGATCACTAAGTCTGGACATTTTATATGATACTCCATAGCATTTAGTCAGGTTTTCTCTCTAGGTTGGAAATCATCTATGGCCACAAAATTTCCCTTTATTTCAAGAGGTAGCTGGGTATTACTGTTGGAAATTCTGTCAACTTTCAAAGGCCTATATATAATACATGATGTAATATATGTTTAACATTTACATAATATCATTTGATTCACTACATTTCTGGCTTTTAAAAAATGCCAAATGTTATGGTGACCTGTGATGTATCGATTGCATTAAAAGCAAAAGCTTCAGGGCACACCTTCTGACATATCATCCAGAACTGATCAAAGAATCAGGAAGTTTTCACTTAATGGACTATTTTCCTATCTTTCGGTACCACTTAGTCTGGCCATTGTTAACAAAGGAAGCCTGGGTAATGTGACTTAGGAAAGAGAAGGCTGAGGGGCAGCCTGGCTGTCTCAGAGTATATCATGGGCTGTTAGTAAAAAGATAATGGTCAGAGCAATGGAAAGAATACTGGATTTGGAGTCATGAGCTCTAGGTTCACCTTTTGTAGGCCATCACTTACCAGCTATACAAGGTTGGTGCTGTTTTTTAGCCTCTTTGACCCTTCAGAATGATCATGAAATGCCTATAGCTCCAGGGTTGGTCTGAGGAAAGTGCCTTTGGTGTCAATGGGAGCTGTTCTTACTCTTTGTTGGGAGGTGGTGGTGGTGGGAACAGAACAAAGAATCATTTGATAGATTTAGGATCAAGTTAAGGAAGAGCTTCTGAATGCCTCCATGTCACAAGGGCAGCCTGGGAAGATCATCTTTCAGCTTGTGGTTGACATGCATAGCAAGAAGGTACTTTAAGTTTACCTTGCCGTAGGAGACAAGGGGAATGAGGTAAATGAACTGTAATCCCTTCCAGTCCCCAAACTTAAAGGGTCCCAGATGAATTGACAATCACATTAAATTTCTCAACGGTCTGAGTAAAGCATTTATATTTATTAGCAGCTTTTTAAATTTGAGATTTAATGAGACGAATAGAAGTAGTTGAGATAAGGAGAAGGATGTAGATATGTAAGGAATTCCTCAAATTCAGTTTTTAATAGTTAAAAGATAGACACAGGGCATATGCAATAGAGGATGAATACATCGGTGTGAGATATCTATCGCTGCAGATAAATAGTGCCGGGTGTGCTAGGGATCAGAATCAGCTGGATACTGGGGAGAGGTGGAGAATCACCAAAAGCATTGGGAATTTACCTTTGTTTTTTATTTGTTTGAGCAATATTAAAAAAAGATAGGGGAATCCAGTGACGGATAGACCCAGGGCCTGGATGGATGGACTGACAACAGCCTGATGAATAGAGAAAAAGTAGAGCTGCTGATCTCGGTTTATTTTTAAATTCTGATTTTCAATTTATACTGAACTTCTTGTTTTACTTTCATTTTCTTTCAAAAGGAGAGTGGTCTTTGGAATGTCAGGGACAGCACCCAGCTAATAGGGATTTGATGGCCAAGTAGGAAGGCAGTAAAAAAGTAAAAGCTGGTGATTCTGGGTAAGTTCCAGTTAGCGGGCCCCCATGAACTAAAGCTTCAAGTAGTATAATTCATTGGCAGATATGATTTCTGGGCCCCAGTCAGTGACTTCTATGTCCCGGACATCTTTCTAAGACGAAGTTGTAGAGAAGGTCCAAACACTGTTCTAGTGCCTCTTCCTGACGCCATAGCTAATGGGAGAGAATAGCAAAAGTCAGAAGGGCAAAGTTTCTGATTTGTAGGAAAGGGAAGAGAATAGATTCCACAAACGATAAGATCCGTGCACCTGACTTCTATTGTTGGAAAAGTTGCAGAATGTATTAATAAAGGGATAGCTATTGAATTTATAGACCAGGGAAAGCTACCATGGCTTCACTAATAACAGGTAGCACTAGACTAACCGTATTTCCTTTTATGACAGGGATACTGGACTGGGAGCTAAAAATTCTGTAGCTAGCATACATAGGTTGTAGAATTTCTCAAGATATCTTTCTGGAAAAGATGGCAGGATGTGAGGCACAAAGCAGTCTACTACTGGAGGAGATGTAGAACTGGCCAAATGAGTAGCCTCAAAGCTTGGCGTACACCACCAGGGCATTTAGCTCTTGGCTCTGTGCTATGGAACGTGTTTGGCAGTGATTTGGCTAAATGCATCGGTGCTGTGCTTAGCACAGGGGAAGATGATGCCGGTTTTGGATCCAGGTCAAACAGTTCAGCATGCTTCCCAGGCAGGTTTGTGTGTGTGTGTGTGTGTGTGTGTGTGTGTGTGTGTGTGGTCATAACCACAATGTAGAATGTAAGGGAAAATCTGGCATTAGCAAGAGGTTCTATGAGAAGCTGTCATTTAAGAGGTCTGGCAACTCAATGCAAAGGTAGGGGAAGCCAATTTTCTTTTTAAAAAAGCAATCTGATGAACTGATGCTGAGTGAAATGAGCAGAACCAGGAGATTATCATTCACAGCAACATCAAAATGATACAATGATCAACTCTGATGGACGTGGCTCTCTTCAACAGTGAGATGATTCAGGCCAGTTCCAATGGTCTTGTGATGGAGAGAGCCATCTGCCCCCAGAGAGAGGCCTGTGGGAACTG